>NW_024081253.1:463916-696094 GCF_003009895.1 Hyaena hyaena | reverse complement strand
ACCTTGAGGGTGTTATGCTGAGCGAAATAAGTCAGGCAGAGAAGGACAAATATCATATGTTTGCACGTATAGGAGGATTAGGAGGAACTTGACGGAGGAACAAGCGGGAGAAGAAGGGCGGAAATGGTGGGGGAAAGGGAGAGAGGCAAACCATGAGAGACTCTTGAATGCTGACAAAAACTGAGGACTGATGGATGTGGGGGGGAGGGGGGGATGGGCATGGAGGAGGGCACTTTGGGGATGAGCACTGAGTGTTATGTAGAAACTAATTTGACAATAAACTATTTGTAAAAAAAAATAAATAAATAAAATAAAATAAAAATTAAAATTAAAAAAATAAAATAAAATAAAAAAAATAAAAAAAATAAAAAAAAAAAAAGAAATATATCCTGCAGGGAAAGAATGGAAAGCTAATTGTCTTTGAGAATTTTTTCCTGTTCCCAAAAAAATGTTAAGCTTTGGTAAACACTTCTCAGAAAAGACAAGTTCCCCTCTTGCTAGAACTGGAAAGTCTTTATTTTTTCTTCTTAAATCTTATTTGTCCTAATTTAATGATAATATGTGTGAAGGGGGCACCTGGATGACTTAAGTCATTTGAACCGAGGTCATGATCCCAGCATTGTGGGATCAAGCCCCACATCATGCTCTGCACTGAATATAGAGCTTCTTAAGATTCTCTTTCTCTCTCCCTCTGTCCCTCTCCCCTCCTTGCATGTTCTCTCTCAAATAAATTAAATTAAATTAAATTAAATAATTTTTTATTTATTTCTGAGAGAGAGAGAGAGAGAGAGACAGTGTGAGCAGGGGAGGGTCAGAGAGAGAGGGAGACACAGAATCTGAAACAGACTCCAGGCTCTGAGCTAGCTGTCAGCATGGAGCCCGATGTGGGGCTCGAACCCACGAACCATGAGATCATGACCTGAGCCAAAGTCAGACACTTAAACGACTAAGCCACCCAGATGCCCCAAAATAAAATAATTTTTTAAAAAGATAATATGTGAAATGATTAGAAAGGAAACAAAAACACTGAGCATCCTTAGGAGTTTCATTACTGATTTAGGAAAGATTTATATGCCCTATATTAATAAAGTAACTGCTATGTTGGGTAAATATCGAAAGTGAGTGGATGAGACCTAATCTAACTGTTAAAAACAAACAAGGGAACATCTGATCCCTCACTTATTTACAGATTAAAAAATGGAGGTTAGAGATGTCAGGTGGTTGGTCCAAGGCCACACCACCTGTGAGAAGCAAAGAAGACTAGTGAGTGGCTAGTGAGTGGCAAAGAGGACCCAAAGCTCAGTGTTCAGACTTTCATTCATTCTCTCATCCATTCCCTTAATGAACACTTAGAGAGTGCCGACTACATACAAACCATGCAAAACACTGCGAAGAATTCCAGCATTCATGAGAAGGCTCTCTGTTCCTTCTCCTAATACTTAATGATCAATGTCAACTACATTTTATGACAGAGATGAAGACTCAGTTTGGAGAGACCTTGTTTATCTGAAGAGATGAGATGAACAAAATGTAAAAGTCTAAATTATTATGAAATATGCAAGGTGACATGAGTCCTTGGAGTAATACAATTAATGAGCCATGGAATATGGTAGAAACTAATGAATATTCATGCTCTAATCAGAATCATTGCTCAGTGAATGAGGGTAGGTGACCTGAATTGTGCCTTTGGTCTTAATCTCGAGGACAAAGAACAGCGAAAAGCAGCAGCAGGGAAATAGCTTTCTAAATAAAAGATTAAAGAGAAGGCTAAGGTAGAAAAGTCGCTCCCATTCCCAAGCCAAAAGAGGGTGGTAGGTCTATCTAACCCTCTACATCCAAGTCTTACTTCTTCAAAACTGGACTACAATAAAACTGTTTTAGAATTCCTATTGAAATCCCTTCAGGTTAAAAAAAATGTAGATGGAAAGAAAAAGTAGTCTCTTGGATACTTTATTGTAGTGTTTATTGAACTATTCCTGCAAGTGAGATTAGCTGCCAGATACAGCTAGTGTAAGAGTCTCAGTAATAACTATTTTCAACCCTAAGGAACTGGATTCCAACTGTAATTCCACACTGAAAGATGTATTTATTGTTCTTTTTTATCTTTGACTATTAGAATTCTTTTTATTTTCTAATTTAAATTACAGTTCTTAAACACAGAGTGTAATATTAGTTTCAGATGTACAATTTAGTAATTCAACACTTACATACAACACTCAGTGCTCATCACAACAAGTGCCCCCCTTAATCCGCATCACCAATTTACCATCCCAACCCCACCTCCCCACTTCCGCAATATTCCTTTTGGTAACTGTCAGTTTGTTCTCTATAGTTAAGAGTCTATTTCTTGGTTTTCCTCTCTTTCTTCTCCCTATGATCATCTACTTTGTTTGGTAAATTCCACATATGAATGAAATCATGTGGTATCTGTCTTTCTCTGACTAACTTATTTTGGTAGCTCCAACCACATTGTTGCAAATGGCAGGATTTCATTCTTTTTTATGGCTGAGTTATATTCCAGTGTGTGTGTGTGTGTGTGTGTGTGTGTGTATCACATCTTCTTTACCCATTCATCAGTCAACAGGTCTTTGGGCTCTTTCCATAATTTGGCTATTGTAGATAATGCTGCTATAAACATCAGGGTGCATGTATCTCTTCAAATTAGTGTTTTTGTATCTTTGTGGTAAATACATAGGAATGCAATTGCTGGATTGGCTATTAAAATTCTTATAAGAACTTCCCCGCTGGTTGTTGTCCTTTTTGATACAGGGACTTGTGCATCCCAGACTGCCTGCTGTCCCATTGGTTTCTACACATCCCAGATACTATAAATTTGGGAGTTGCCATTTCCCATCCTTTTTCTACCTAAATTTTCCTTGAGCATTATGGTTATATCACTGGCATGCACTGCTAAACTTCATTGTGATTAAATAGTCACCAAAAAATAAAATAAAATAAGATAAAATAAAATAAAATAAATAATAAAATAAAGTAAATAATAAAATATAAACCACCCTAGTCAGAGTGAATATCAGCCAATGTCTATAGGTCCCTTTAAACGTAAAGGAAACTAGGGGAGCCTGGGTGGCTCAGCCAGTTAAGCCTCTGACTTCAGCTCAGGTCATGATTTCATGGTTTGTGAGTTCGAGCCCCATTTTGGGCTCTGTGCTGACAGCTCAGAGCCTAGAGATTCTGTGTCTCCCTCTCTCTCCGCCCCTCCCCTGCTTGTGCTCTGTCTCCTCTCTCTCTCAAAAATCAATTTTAAAAACAATTTTAAAAATAAAGGAAATTAACACCTGTGATATACTATCTGTGATATGAGAAAATAGCCAGGTAGAGAAGTAAGGGCCTACGTAGCTTTGTGCAAATTCTTCCTTTGCCAGGAAAAATATTAATACACCTATCTTCTTTTCTAAGAAAACATGTACTTGAAGAGAAATAAGCAAAATTTGGCTTTATAGAAATATTCAAAGTTAATCCTTCCGTGATGCTAATGGAAAGAGTATGAAAGTATTAATTTCATAATATTATAATTAATAATATTATATTATTATATAATTCATAATATTATATTAATATTATGAATTAATATGTAATAAAAATATATATTAATATATTAAATAATTCATATTATAATTAATAAATCCTATTTTTTAATGCCCTCTGGTTAATAATACCTTCATTTTCTCAATGCACCACAAAAGAGAAAGAAGCATTGACGTAGGCCTCTTTGGGGAAGAAAAAAAAAACGTTGCCTGGAATAAAGCACATCAGTTTCCAAGCTGCCCTGAAGCTCGTGCCTGGTTGTAGGGATGCTTCTGGGGAGCTCATGCCCAGAAACAGGGTTTGACACTGAGTGCAGAGATACAGTGTAGCCCACAAATGTCGGGTGTGATTCAAGTCACACCAAACTCAATGAATGTATTTGGGCTATAAATCATACACAGTTACGGCAAATTTTCAGCTTAATCTTCACCCAAATCTCTGATGGAATCAAGAACTGGACAAGTGCACCCTAATTCATTTTTTGGATTCGGAGGAGTGTTGTTATTTTAATTTTTTGTTTAAACTGGTGCTTGGGCATCTCTTATGAGTTCAGCAATCGGTCAAGCATTGGGCTGAGATAAGCTGACCTGGGTCCTCTTTCTTGACATGTTTAGTTCCTCAGATTGCATACATTCTGTGCATGTAAAGACTGCAAGTATGAGAAAGGGCACTAGTGGCTGACCACAAAGCAGACTGGGTAAGTCACCATAATGTAAGGTTAGCATGAAGGTTACTTCATTTTTGTTAATTCAGCTCGGAATGTGAGATTCATATAACCCAGTGAAGTCAGGCAAACTGGTCTGAATTCAGCCTCATTCTTACCAGCCATGTGACTTTAAGCAATGTACTTGAATTCACAGAGTTTCCATGGTCTCATATGCTGTTCAATTCAATACCATTCAATTCAATAATAATTGATAAAATACAGAAGTCTGTGCTAGGCCTTGGGAAATATAAGGGATAAAACTGATATGGGCCAGTCTTGGCAAGCTGGAAAGAACCACAGAAGCCCATGTAAAGAGGCTACAGAATTCCCATAGCATATTCAGATGGCTCGAAAGCAAGTTGTCTAAGCACCATGACATTCCAGGGCCCAGGATAGTTTTGCTGCTTATAACCCACAGTGGGCGATGAGGGAAGATCACGTGGCATTCTCCCAGCCCTTGGGAGACACTGGCTCTTCTCCAGCTGCAGATGTCCCCACAACAACCCAGAAGAAACTTGCCAGGAGCTCTTGCCAAGTTTGGAAAAGCTCAGACCTGGATTCCTCTTCTACAAACCACAACACGTTTTCCTTTTGAGTAGAAGGAAGGAGACAGAACGGGACCTGAGAGAGAGGGAACTCGACAAGTTAACAGAGGGGATCTGTAGTACAATCTTCCCCTTTGGAGCTTGAAAAAGGAAGCACAGCAAATCATCCCAGAGAGAGAAAGAGAAGCAGAGAGAAGAGCATATTCTACTGGCAGGCAAGGGTCCTGGGATTTTCTCTGACACTGGACCCTTGTGGGACACTGAGTCAATGCCTTCTTATTCGTCCAAACATAGAACTGGGCCAGATTATTCCTCAGGTTCCTAAAAACTTTGACTTGCCCCCAAACTGTACCATTGCCCAGCCTCCATCACTTCACAGCAAATGACCATTCTAACACGTGACCTTGCAAAATGGTATAAAGAGAAGGCCATGGGTGAAGGTCTGCTGGAGAGAAGATCATCAATAGCAAAATCATCACCATCCCTGCCAGAAATGAACCCTGAAACACTCTGGAACAAGAAAACCCAGAATTTTCTCCTGCTAGGTCTTCTTAAAATGTTGTCCTTTGGAATTAGCCCCATTTCCTCCCATCAGGCCTATTTTGTAGTTGCTTGGCACTAGGGAATCGTGTAATTGCTTGACACTAGGGGAACAGACCTGAAGATGTCTTGGAGAGTCTGTGAACCCACTGCCCAGTGCTTTCAGGGTAGGCCCATTCAGGATTCTGATGGCAGAAAGTCACATTCTGGCAATATTTTCACTGCCCTCAAGTGTTATACAACCACATGCCAATCATGATGGGTAGGACTGAACCCCAGAAACAAGAAGTAAAATAAACAAGAGCCTGGGTCCAAATCCCACTTTGGCCTCTGCAGCCTTTTGAACAAATAACTTTGTTATTTTGACATCCACTTTCTCCCTACCTCATAAGATTGTTGGGACAGTGCCTGTAGCAATCATTAGGACTCTTCACAAATATTCTGAAGAGTTGTTTTTTTTTTCCTTTCAGTCACATGTTAAGGTTGTACTTCCCCGTCTCAGTTCTTCCCCACAAAATAGAAGGTGTCGCCATGTGACTTGGTTGGCTGATGGCAAGTGAGCAAAAGCAGCATATGTCTCAACTTCTTTGTGAGTTGCTCTTTCCCTCTGCCTGAAGACCAGCTATGTTTCCAATACTGATAGTTAGCTAGAGTTCCAGAGCCTACAATGGTCATGTAGCTTGACTTTGTTGCTTTTGGCCACTGACATTTGTGGATATTTTCAACAGCAGGATAATTTAGCCCATGTATTTTTAACAGAGGCAATATTGATGAAAATTGGTTTTGGGATTGTGAAAAAATATACAGTGTTCTAGGGCCTCCAAAGGACCACAGTATACAAACAGGCATACAACATATTTGTGGTATTTAAATTTCATATATAGGGGAGAGTATGTGGAGGTGGTATTAGGAAAAAATTTCTAAGAAGGCTCCTTAAGGGTGCAATAATGGGAAAAAAGTGACTGCCTTGTGTTTGTTCTCAAGGAAGATCACTCTGGTCAGTATGAAGAATGCACTGAACTTGCACAGAACCAGAGGTTAAGAGACCAATAAGAAGATAATCGCAGGAATCCATGCAAGACAGGATATTGGCCTAGATGACTACGCAGTGGTGATGATGGGAGATATTCTAAAGGCATCCATTCTCCCCTTTATCATTTTGGACATCACCCTCATCTGTTTAGGGTGCCATTATGCCCAGTAAGACACCTCCCCAGATCCCTTTGCACAGCCTCGTCAATTTCCTAGAGCAGATGTATTCATCCTGGACTGCCTTTCTGCATATTACTTGTTAGGTAAGAAAAATAGATCTACTTTCTATCAATATGCATTCAACAAAATGCATCTGTCATGAGACAAAATTAACAGAATTTAGAATAGGATGCTTACTTACCTTTTAGAGTAGTAAAGATTTACTATGTAGAGTACCTAATATCATCCAAAATAGAGGAAGGCATCTTATATTAATTCCCTCCCCCTTCACTCTCCTTGCCCCTAATTAGGAATAAGCACCCTTAGGTCAGAAACTAAATATTCTGGTTTTCCTTTCACATGTATTTAGTAACTAGCATGTGACAGGTAACTTACACATCATACACACCTAACGTTTGATACATTTTGTGGCTGATGCTCTAGCAGTTTTAATCAATATTTAAACATTACTTAGATATAGGGAAAGCAGTGTTTGTAGCCAATGTTTTCAGACAGACACATACCAAAACATACCAAGTGGATTATTCAGGCTGATATTGCTACAGGAGATTGCTTATTCCACTTTATTTAGCTCTTCTAGCAATTTGATCAGTTTTGACTCAGTCATAAGCAAAATAAACTGAAAACAGAAAGAACTTCATTTTTGAAGACTTCATTTTGATGAGATAATACTCTGGGTAAACTCTGATAATTAAAAATAGGAAGTAAAAATTAGAAAAGCACTGAGAAATAGCAAAGTAAACAATAAACTATATTTTCTTCTCTTTCAATGGAGTTATTTTATGTAAAGAGGGATAAGGATTGGTTAGGTAAAGTTGTCCTGGTCTTCTTAAAGTCTGCTGAGAACAAAATGAAATTAAAGCAAATATCAGTTTAAAATAACTCACAAATATGAGCTCAACTCTGTTGGGAAAACAGTGCATATCCATGTGCATATTAAGGAAAGCCATACAAAAAGACTGAAAGGAAATATACTAGGGAATAATGATCAATTATTATGGAATGATATCATAGTTGCATGCAATTAGCTCTATTTCTAAATTTCTTGTAATAGCTTGTATTACTTTTATAATCAAGAAAGAAGATACTTATTTGAAAGTTTTTTATACAACATTCCTTTGACTTGACAGAGTTGTGTATGGGTCTGTAACTAGTCTTGGAAAGTCAACAGAGTGGCTCCTATCACTACTGACATTTATCCTCTCTTCACAGGAATATGAAGAAGGGGGAAAATATTAAGTGGAGATGAAGTAATACAGTCAAGGGGACAAGAACAGAACAATGGGCAGAAAGCAACCAACAATATTAACTTTGAAAATGGGCATTAATAAACCAAAAAAAATGCCTTGAGTTTGAACTTGTAAAGTTATTTTCATATATACAAATCCATTACACACAGTAAAATAGAGTTATGATGTAAACAAACATGATGAACAGGGTTTGTGTATCATCTTGCCACACTAGATAGTATATGAATGCTCTTCAGTAACTTAGGGAACTCTAGTCAAATGTAATTAAAGGGTATGATACTGCCCTCAAACCGAAGTTCATTTATCTCAACTGGATGAGCAATTCTGTTTAGTAAAACTTGATCCTTTGCTAATCATATTTACAGAGAAAACCCCATTAACTGAAAAAACAGATTGACCTCTAAAAAGAAATGTGATCTTTCAAGCATATCTGGTAAAATGTATTTTACCCATGTATATTTTTTCTGTCTTTGGGCACAAAGATTTGAAAACTTATTATTTGCAAAAAATAAAACTATTCCTCCAGTGGAAAGAAACTCAATAAATATTCATTGATGAGCAAAATATTGGGTTAAAAACAATGAACTAAATTGATTTTCTTTCCTTGGGTAATAAAATAAGAAAAAAGAAAGGACATTATGTTAAGAATGCTTAGGAAGAAAAAATTAAGTTGGTTGGATTGGTCTGACATTTCTCAGAAGTTTGCTTTTAACCTATCAAAAAACAAACAAACAAAAAAGCCATGCTAGGGAAGTGAGCAAAGAGAGTCAATTGTTATGCATACAAAAATAATTTCACACCATATGCCAGTGGTGTGATGTCCCTGAGTGTTGAAAGCAGAAGCCTTAGAAGGTCAGAACAGTACACAGGGTCTATAAAAGCAGAGTTGAAACAAAAAGTAGGGTGATAAAGTGAAAGGAGAATGGAAAGGACAACGTCAAGAGACAGCGTAAAATCAGACGTCATCAAACTTACCACAAAGAGAGGAAAGAAAAGACTGTTTGGATGACCAATGACAAACTGTAATATCCAAAAAGAAACAAGGAAGAGAGGAATCATATGTCCTCAAGTGACTATCTGGATGGGTCCCCTATATGCTTAGTATAAGCAAGACCATGAGATTGCTGAGTCTTTCCCTCTCTGCTCGGCAAAAAGGATGGAAGTCTTGTCTCCAATTTCCACCTGACTTCCCTTTCTACAACAATATGGCAGGTTATTTATATTCAAGAGTGGGGGGGGGAACCCTAAGAGTGAAAACAAAATGGTTATTAATTTGAAAAACAGAAATGTAATTCTAGGGATTAAGCAATCTTGACTATTAGCAGAATAATTTCCTAAACACCATGATAAAAAACAAAATGTATAGAAATTGACAATGTAAACATTGGAATTTTAGCAAATCCTCTTATTTGGTAAGACCTTTTATAAAGCAGTGCTGATCTCATTTTGTTTTAGGTCATCCCAAAAAATTCCCCACTGAAAATGACTAAACTGTTGCTATCACCAAAGTGGTTTCTATTCTGTGATGTTATTTCATTTCCACTTCAAATGGTGTAGAGCAATTCATTTCTGGAACTAACCACCCCTTGAGTTAAGGGCTTGGTCCTCCACAAGACTGCTCCCACTTGATACCAGCCACATTCTCAGGGTCCCCAGGCTTTTTGAATTCCTGACAACTGGCTATATATTTGGAGATTCTCATGACAACCTTAGGTTAGATAACTCACTAAAATGGCTGACAGAATTCAGGAAAGTGCCATATTTACTATTACAGTTATATTATTAAGGATATGAAGAGTCAACCAAATGACGAAACTTGGTCTGAAGCTGGCAAGGTCTGGAAGGGTCCCAAATGCAAAGCTTCTGTGTCTTCTCCTCATTGAACCGAGGCACATGACCCTTCACTAAGTACATCAACGTGTTCACCACCATGGAAGGTCCTCATGAACTAAACTCCAAGTGGCTACAATAAAAAGCACATGGCTAGATGTATTAGGAGATGACACTGGAAAGATGACTGAGGCCATATCATGGGCAGGGGTGGGAGGGAGCTCTAAATTCCATGCTGAAGAATTTGAATTTTATTCTTCAGACAGTAGAGGCCACTGAAAATTTTTGAAGAATACTTCACTGTGTCTCAGTGTTTTCTCTTCTGCAAGTCTTTTGAGAGCTTGTAGACAAAAACTGAATGAATTAGATTATTGAAAATGACAAGGAACTATGATACTGAACAGTTCGGGAATAGCAAAAAAGAGAACCAATAAAATTAAAGGATTGTGGAGGCCGAAACAGATGATTCCTGAATGCCTAACATGCCTGACTAGGAATATGATATCATCAAGAGAAATGGGGAACTGTCTTAGTCTGCTGAGGCTGCTATAGTAAAAGGCCAAAAATTGGATGGCTTAAACAAGAGACATTTATTTCCCACTGTTCTGGAGGCTGGGAAGTCCAGGATTAAGATGCCAGCCAATTCAGTTCCTGTGAAGCCTATCTTTCTGGCTCCCAAACATCTGTCTTTTCTCACATGGAAGGGAGACATTGGAAGTAAGTTCTCTCATTCAAGAACAAATAGCATCATTTCCCATATTCTATAACCTGGCATTAAAATACTCCAAGTATCCTCAACCACAATTCCCAAGGTATCCCTGACTTGACTCCTGCCTCTTTTTACAGCATCATTTATTATCACTCCTTTTCACTCTTTATCACTCCATAATATTGAGATACACATAAGTCACAAACGTATCACAGTATTTTAAGGTTCTCTTTTCTCAGTCATGACATTCTCTGTCTAGAATGCTCTTTTGATATCCACCTTTCTGTTTTCTCTTAATGATGCTCATCTTTCAAGGCTTAGTTCAAGTATCATCTCTTTGTAAAACTTTGTTGGGATGTATATCACAGGTTTAACTGGGATGCCGCCATGCTATAAAGTGGTCATTGATTAATTTGTCTGCCTTTTCCATTAGACTGTTAGTCCCTAACAGCAGGGATTCTGTTCCTTGTGCGCTCTTCCTCTAACATCTAATAGTAGGTGGCATTTGACTGCAGCTAAGAATTAAAAAAAAAAAATTAAGCATGTCCAGTTAATTAATTAACTGACTTCACAATTCTCAAACATTCATGAGTGATTAACATGTAAAACAACACCTCAAGTGTTCTGCTTTTCTTTCCCATGTGTTGACTTGTTATTTAAAGTCTATTGTCTAGACTGGCCAATGTAGGTAAAACCAAAAAATTCTAAATGTATTTCCTTTCCAGAAACATAATCTATTTTTAAAACAACATTGTAGACATGTCCCAGGGGCAGAGAGTGGAATAGAGCATCTTCTCATGAATTATCTCACTAGGTTGATTCTCTGTGAAGAATGTGGCAGGTTGATTTGTGATGAATATACTAGAAAGTGAGAAACAGGAAAATGACATGGACATGGATAAACAAGCAAAGGATGCTAAGCATTAAAACAGATCATTCAACTTTGGCACAAAAACATAGATAAACCATGTTTCTGAAAGAGAATAAATATAATCAATGCAGTTACATGGAAAGATGATTTGGGCAGAAAAATCTAGAAGACATTATATTAGAAATTTCATTTTGTTCAGATTGTACTGTATTTTCTTTGAGATTACAAGTTCCTAACCCCATTACTGTTTTTATTGAACACCCACTGTGAATGAGGCTTTGTTCAGCAGGATCTAACAAAACACCAGTGTAAATCATTCAACAAGCATGGCCAAAGAATCACTATACCATCAATTAATCGGGCTTTCTGTTCATTCTCCTTTCCAGAGGTTAAAAGTTGGAAGTATTATGTCTAATAAATTGAAATCTGCCATATATCTGCCAGGTCCCAAAGCATCCATTATGAAATAAAAACATGCCAAAACAAAACCATTGGCCACTTGTATTATTTCCTAAAGCATTTTCAAACACATCCAATATAAAAATAGGTTTTTAAAACAAGCTATTATCAATTTGGAAAAGAACACAAAGCTAAACTCTATAATCCTGAGCAGAAATAAAGGGTTCGTTAATAATACAAACTATAATTTAGCAAAACCTCATGTGGCATCTTGCTCAACATCCTACAAACAAAAAATACTCAATACCTAAAATAACAGCAAAATGAATAGCCTCAAACTGGGCTGATACACCAACAAGCATTCAAATAAATAAATAAATAAATAAAAACCTACCTAAACTAAACAAAAGCCTGGCTGGGGCTAATGGAAGTATTGATAAAAGGAATGTTGAGTAAGAACTGAGATCAAGTACTAGGAATGAAGAAGAATGCTTATGATTTCTGATTTGTTTGGGGATATGTAACAAGTCAAGACATTCTTATACATTTTAATATTTTTGAGAATTATTTTTGCATATTATAGTACATCATAATTCAGGGTTTAATTCTTCAATTCAAAACCTAACATTTTTCAAGCACCTACTATACGTATCAGGAATTAGATGAATTAAAATAAAAATCTGCTGTCAAGGAGCTCACACTCTAGTAGTGGGAACTGAAATTTAACTAACTACAAGACTGAGGATCAACTGCAATAATAAAAGTATTGGCCAAGAGAAGGATTCTCTCTCCCAGTTTGATGGTCTCCAGAAGCTAACAACTTCTCCTCAGGGATGATTTTAGACAGAAAAGTAGGCAATGGGCATTCTGAGAAGGGAGACCAAATGCTTTATCTCACAAACTAGATTGTAAGTTCATTGAAGGTAGAGACTGTCTTTTACTTCCTTATAAAACTCATAGTGTAGGGGCACCTGGGTGGCTCAGTCGGTTGAGTGTCCAACTTCGGCTCAGGTCATGATCTCACCGTTTGTAGGTTTGAGCCCCGTGTTGTGCTCTGTGCTGACAGCCAGCTCAGAGCCCGAAGCCTGTTTTGGATTCTGTCTCCCTCTCTCCTTGACCCTACACTGCTCACACTGTCTCTCTCTCTCTCTCTCAGAAATAAATTTTTTTAAAATTTTAAATTAAAAAAAAACTCTTAGTGCATAGTAAATTTTCAGTGATTTCTTGGTTCATTGCCAAAGATAGTTCTGCTTGATGAAATTAGGTAATTTGGATTTGTAAAATTAGAGGCATCAGAAAAAAGAGGAGTAAATGGCAGGTGAGGGGTGCCTGGGTATCTCAGTCAGTTGTGCATTGAACTTTGGCTAAAGTCATGATCTCATTGTTTGTGGGTTCAAGCCCCACGTTGGGCTTTGTGCTTATGGTGCAGAGCATGCTTGAAATTCTCTCTCTCCCTCTCTCTCTCTCTCTCTGCCCCTCCCTGCTTGTGCTCTCTCTCTCAAAAATAAACAAACATTTAAATAAATAAAGAAGGGTGCCTGGGTGGCTCAGTCAGTCGAGCGTCCAACTTTGGCTCAGGCCATGATCTCACGGTTCGTGGGTTTGAGCCCCACATCGGGCTCTGTGCTGACACTTCAGAGCATGGAGCCTGCTTTGGGTTCAGCATCTCCCTCTCTCTCTGCCCCTCTCCAGCTCATACTCTGTCTCTCTAATGTTTATATATTTTTGAGGGAGAGAGACAGAAACAGAGCATGAGCAGGGGTACCTCTGACAAATTATTTTTTTTGTCTGAAGCCAGATACTCTGACATCAGGTTGACTGATTCACAGGGCTCATAACTCACAGTCACTGACTACTGCCAGTACAACTGAAGTCTGGATTTCATCCACCCAGAATGTGAAAGGAAGTTTTCAGGGTGAATACTGGCTTGTACTTGGCTATAAGAGAAAAAATATATATATAAGAAGTTTCAAAATAATTTATATCTTGAGTACAAACGAGAGATTTAAAGCTTTGTCACTGGAGAAAAGAATAGGAAAGACAAAAAAACAAACTGAAGGAGACATAGAAGTTAAAAAAAAAAGAAGAGGAAAGTAAAAAAACATTGTAGGAAATATGAGAGAGCCACAATTATCATCCAAATTCTACACCAGAAAAACCTCTGTATGATATTATCAACAAAGATTTGGACAATAATTGCACATTAAAATGAACAGAAATCCATACAAGCTTCATCATACTTTTTTGAAAAAGTATTTACAATTTGAGATGTGTGTTTGCTTTGATGTTGTAGTTTAATATTGTATGTACTTCTTTGAGATGAACTTCAACTGTCTCTTCAAGTCAGCTGTTAGTCTTCATTTCTAGCACCCAATCATTATCAGACAAGTTAGCAGATGCTATTGTCCAGGATGGCAGAGGGGAGCCAGGAGAAGTGGGTCATCATGAAAGCTGAGAAAATGCTTGAGTTCTCCAATCGCATTAGGAATAGCCCTTAGTCTTGGGTGTAATTTACTGCAATATATAATATATAATATACTTGCCAGATCAGGTACATTTGTCAGCATTTGGTGGTATATAAGAGTAATAGAGTTTTAAAGCATTTCTATGAGGGACATATTTTTGGTCTGTGAATATGTTATATGACAGGTAGGTACAAATATGGTGAGAGAGTCAGGGGTGCACAGTGTCATTCAACAGCCAATCCACTTCTAACCTCTTCCCAAGCTGTTTTAATTGGGTCCTCATTGCTGTGAAAACAAGCTGCCTCATATTTTAAGCAGAGATTGCCTAATTTTTTTTAATTGTTTTTGAGAATGAAGGAGACTTTTCACTATTTTTAAGTAACTATTATCACAAAATAGGACTCTTTTCCTTAGATGTATTTTTTATTCTATAAGCTATGTGAAAAATTATGCAAATTTAAGGTTATTTTATTCCTCTCCATTGTTCTGAGCAAAATAATAGAGTGCGGTCCGTTCATCAGATGATAGTTTATAGAATGAAAAAGAATAAACCAATATTACTCTGATTTTTGTTTACGATTTCAATTAAACTATCCAGGTAATGAGACTCAAAAAGAAAACTCTAGTTGTAGTCTCTTAAATATTCTTCATAGATCACTTTACCAAAACTAAATATCTTGTAAATGTGGTCATCTTGCCCCAGAGATGTTTATGCATGCTCTCCTTGAAGATACCTGCATTCCATTAAAGTATATATCTTAAATTTCTCAATTATCACTCAACTCAATCAACAATCCATCAAAAACTATCAAAACAATCAACTGATTTCCAGGCACTATTCTAAAATGATTTGCCAGGTGTCCATTATCTTAAAATCATGTGAGGTACTGATAATTCTGTGTTCCCTGATCAGAGTGTTCCTTATCAGTTTGCCCTACAACAGTGCAGTGATCACTGGGTACATTTCATGACCTGGTGACAATGCCCCTGGAACTCCTTTAAGCAGCAAGATGTTCCACAACAGATGGGTTTAGACCTAGATAAGCCTAACATTTCTTTGTCTTCTACAGATAACTGTGTTAGAATTAAGGAAAAGTGACATTCATTTTTAAACCTACTCTTTCTTGGAAACTCAGAGAACTAATTCATAATTTTTTAAAGTCAGTAGGACCTTCCCATTGAACAAGTGGTCCATAAATTCTTGATTTAGACCCACCGAGCCAACAGAGATCATAAAGATCATTCCAGAAAGTGCTTCCCAATATTTTTTGATGTTCAAACCCCTTTCACTGCAATATGCTATCTTGAGAACTCCCTAGGATCCTGGGTCCTTGGAATGTGATCCAGAACACAGAGAAGACCTAGGGGGGCACAACCCTGGGCCCAGTGACTCCTCACCCCACAGAGAGGAAACCAGTTGAAAGAAGGTTCATAAATTATTACCCAACTTTCTGATCTTTGCCAATCTGACAGGTGAAAAACTTAACCTCAGAACAATTTTGTTATTTCTTTTATTATGAAGAAAGTTTAGCACACTTGACTTTATTTTGAAAGTAAATCGTTCATAAGCCCACGATTGCTATTAGTAATTTAGCCAACTCAAGATTACCTAAGAGAATGAGTAGAGGTGGTCATTTTCTTAAATTGTCAAAATGTATAGAATGATTTAATGTTAATGTATTTCATTAAAAATTTAAACAATTCTACTTTTTTATCCAAAAATAGTTAAAAGAACACACATAAAAAAAAAAACCCAAAACTAAGTTTAGGTGCACTAGATATCCTATAAAATGGTTAAGCCAAAAATGGTCACAAGGCTCTGCTTTTTAATATATTACAATAGCACCTAGGTTAGGCAAAGATATAGTTCAGAGAAAATGTTCTTCTTTCCCCTTTGATATCTTAAAGAGTCAAAGACCTAAATAAATGGATACATATGCTGTGCCATGAATTGGAAAATTCTGTACTTTTAAGATTAAAAATCAAATCTTTCAAAACTGATGTATACATTCAATGCAACCCCAATAAAAATCTTAGCAGAATTTTTTATGGAAAGCAACAACTTGATTCCAAATTTATGAGGAAAGGCAAAAGACTTAAAATAGCCAAAATACTTTGTAAAAAGAGGACAAAGTTGAGGAACTCATACTTCCTGATTTCAAGACTTACTATAAAAACTACAGTAATCAAAACAGTGTAGGAGATGTCATAGATTATGAAGAAAGAACTAAACCTACACATATGTGATCAATTGATTTTCAAGAAAGGCTCAAAGGCAAGCTAAGGGAAAAGATATATATGTTTATATAGAAAGATGATATATCTATTATCTATATGATATATAGATAAAGATAGAGAGAAAGAGATGATAGATAGACAGATAAAAAATATATAGTGTTCTTACCTTCCCTCATGTGACCACTTACATATATCCTTGTCTCAGGCCTTTTCCTAAGAACTTACATGCCACTTGATCACATCCTTTAGTAAGAAATTCATGTGAAACATTATGCTTCCATTTTACTTCCTTTAAAAAGCTTTTATATAACCACATGGAAATGAGTAACAATAATAAGAATAATAACCACCACCTATTGAGGAGCTATAATGTTTCAGGCCCTTTGTTAAGATCTTTATTATATACCATGTCTAATCCCCTAAACAATTAGAAGATTATTATCCCCATTTTCCAGAGTAAAAAAAAAAAAAGATTCAAAATGATGGAGTCACCCACAAGACTGTGAACTCATATATTTACTGTCTTCCTCCTCTGCTAGAATATGTATATAAATATTCAAGGTTCATATTTTTCCACTTACAGCTTCTAGATTTAAATAGCACCAAAAAATCAGGAAGATGATTATATTGTTTAGTATATACTTAAATTGAGAGAGCAGGGACATCCTCTATCTTGTTCACCACGGTCTTCAGAAAATGGAAAGTCTCTGTCAAATAGTGGGAACTCAACTGATAGACTTTGAATAATGATGACTGTTTCATTTCATGCTGTTTTCCTATGGTCATGCTTATCAGCCCAAATTGAAGAAATAAAGGATGCCACAACCTATTCCAACTAACCTGTTATTCCAGATCTCTCTGAAATATTCTAGCAATTCCTTGTGCTCTGATACTTCTTTTGTCCATATGGCACGCTGCCTCCCCATTCTGGCAGCAGCCTCCTAGTAACTAAAGCAAGTTGTGGAAATTAACAGCTGCACTATTGATTCTGAGGCCATGCCAGGGTATTCCCCAACAGGTGCCAAGTTTAAATATAGGCTGCAAGGAAATGCCCTATTGCTGGTGTAAAGTGGGATCCCAGACAACTGTACAACATTGGGACTCCACAGGGCCAAGTATTTCTTTAGTGACATTTATGTTTATATCACCAAGGCACAACCAAAACAGTTTCTCTTTTGCAGACCATCACTTTTGCTTTTTTTATAATAGTAGTAGGTAAAAGAAGTTTCTTGGTATCCATGTAAATGGTATAGAACTACTCTATTCTTCTGCCCCAATTGACTTTAGAATACCCCAAATGTCTTATTCCAACCCAAATCCCCATAGCTTATATATGACTATTATACTAATTTTCTAATTTCCTATGTTTGCTAATAGCTCACACACACAAAAAAAAGTTCTTTCATCCACTGTGAAGTCTCCACAAAATAGTCCCAGCTTCTCTAAGAGTTGCTGTTGACAAAGTCCATACTTCCCACACTGCTTGGTGAAATGCTTTTGAAACATAAAATAAAATTTGAAGATGTTTCTTTACTTAAATTATAAATGTATTTTTTATGTTAGCCCTTATCTACTATTATTTGGTGGTAAATACTGCTTTTTTCAATCTGATATTAACTTAAAAATAGAAAGCCCATCTCAGGCTCATACCAGTTCAGTCCTGGAGGAATCACACTGTCCTGAAAATTACCAAGGAAATGGCTTCTTTGAGTTTCCTTGGTAACGCATTAGTCTTTCTTAGTCTCAGAATTGAAGGTCAAAGAAGAGCAATGGTGCACAAACCTGGCAATTTAAAAATGGAGATTTGGGGTGCTTGGGTGGCTCAGTCAGTTAACCATCCAACTTTGGCTCAAGGTCATGATCTCCCAGTTCATGGGTTTGAGCCCTGCGTCAGGCTCTGTGCTGACAGCTAGCTCAGAGCCTGGAGCCTGTTTCAGATTCTGTATCTCCCTCTCTCTCTGACCTTCCCCTGCTCATGCTGTCTCTCTGTCTCTCTGTCTCTCTCTGTCTCTCTCTCTCTCTCAGAAATAAATAAAACATTTTTTTAAAAATTTTAAATAAATAAAAATGGAGCTTTGTTATTTAGTGACTTGGGATAAGTTACTTACTATAAAATAAAGTGAAAAAATCAGGATACAAAATTGTATAAGTATTTTTGTTTAAAAATTTTTTTAAATGTGGCAATCTCTAGATAGTAGAATAATGCATTGCTTTTATTTTTTTCTACTTTTTTGTAATTAAAAGAGCTCTACAGTGAATATGTACTACCTTACAATTTTAAATAGTATTTTTAAATGCCTTAAAATTTTTCACTTAAGTGCTCACATGTTCTATATTAATATACCATTGTACAAATAAAAAATCACTCAGCCCATAGAGGTAGTAATTTGCTTCAAAGTTTGATTATTCTTTATTTCTTATATTTGTCAACTTTCCAGTTAATCCCTCTGCCAGCCCCACACTGGCATGCCAGAGAAAGGAAGTGGAGTGATAAAAAAGGTTGAAGGAAGAAGAGAAATGGGGGAGCATATATGTCATGTTCACAATTTCAACAAATTATAGCTAAGTCGGTGATAAGGGCCCATCAGAGCCTGTTTAAGATCAGCAGCATGAGGCACGGACTGTCCTGGGATCAGAATGCTCCCAGCAGTTTGGTTTTGGTGATAAAGTCTGCAACCACCTCCTCTAATGTTAAAGAGAAGCAAGAGGAACATACGTCACTGGCTGCTAGCTTACCGACGGCAACCTACTATGATTCACTATTTTGGCAAGCAAATTAGAGATAGTAGTGTTTTATTTAGAAGTTTTGTACAATTTAGCAATATGCAGCAGTCATGTCTCACAGGACTGCACCAGGGGTACATCACGTAGCTTTTGCAAATGTATCCAAATAAAAACTGAATGATTCCCTTGATTTATGCATACAATGAAAATCAATCAGCTTCCTTATTGTTTATTGTTATATTTAATCTAGGAACTGTGACTGGAAAAATATGAACCATAGCATGTTTATTAAACTGATTCATCTATTTATATATCATATCCCACTAATTGCAAAACATTTCTAAATACAAATGTCAATTCTTAAAGGAAATTATGACATTTTTAACACTATACTCCACATGGCCTGGGAAAAGTATGAAATAGCTGCTGGCTGTAAGGAAAAACAGTCTTTTTTCTTTTCATTTCTCCTTTGTCTGTCTCTGAGAAAAATATAGCTATATTAGGAATACACAAAAAAAAAAAAAAAAAAGGAATACACAGTGACATCATAGCTTTGGTCACCATGTAGTTCAGTAAGTATGTTACCTCATTCTACCGAGAACATCCTGTATAAGACTTCTATAAAAGTGTGTATGTGTGTGTTTCTGTGTGTCTGTTGAGAGCCTGTTATATCAGTTTCAGATGAGTCTTCCTTTTTTTACATTGCTGATCATAAAGAAAATACAAATACTAAACCACCTGTCAGACTTTTTAGGCAAGACTGCTAAATACAACACATTTTCTTCAGTCAGGAATTGTATTATGAAGCGCCACATAAATGCTGTGATACTAATTCAAGGTACTTGATGCTATTTTGTGGCTATTTTATTAATATAATTATATATAATTTCTTTTTTATTCTAAAAATAATCCATGCCTATAACAAATTCAAACAAGGAGGTGCTTGGGTGGCTCAGCTGGTTGAGCATCCAACTTCAGCTCAGGTCGCGATTTGTGGGTTCAAGCCCTGCAATGGGCTCTGTGCTGACAGTTCAGAGCCTGGAGCCTGCCTCAGATTCTGTGTCTCTCACTCTGCTCATCCCCCATTTATGCTCTGTCTCTCTCTGTCTCTCAAAAATAAACATTAAAATTTTTTTTAATTTTTAAAAAAGTTCAAATAAGGCATAACATGAAGTAGAAATTAAATTTTTTCATCCTGCCAAATTATACTTATCATTGACATTTTATGCTCATTTTGAATAGCAAAACTTTTTGAAAGCACAGAACCAAATTTAGTTAAAGCTGGCATTCTTAATGTTGCCTCTATTGACTCAATTTGACTCAATTTGTCACATGAAGCTAGGACTT
The DNA here is from genome assembly GCF_003009895.1 of Hyaena hyaena. NCBI lineage: Eukaryota > Metazoa > Chordata > Mammalia > Carnivora > Hyaenidae > Hyaena > Hyaena hyaena. Next base: position 675,712 of record NW_024081253.1, on the reverse strand, counting down.
CATCATTGATTCATTCATTCAACAAATACATATATTGAGGGCCCTATGGATAGCATTAGGACTCTCTCCCCAGCTATCTACTATTGCTACACTTTTATTATTAGAGATTCACTTAAGAGTATATTTTTTCCTAAAAAAGAAGTTAATTTGTAAAAGTAATTTTTTCCTATAAAAGAAGTTAACTTGTCACAGTAACATTTATTTGACAATTACAGCACTAGGCTAACCACTTTGCTTTTGGTATCTTACTTATATTCACATTAATCCCATAGAGTAGGAACTATTTTTATTCCCATATTATAGCTGAGGAAACAGGGACCTAACAGAGGTGAAGTGACTTGTTCAAACCAAGGTCACTGAGCTATAAAACCACAGGTCACTCAACTAGGATGAAAACCCAGAGCCACCTCACTCCAAAGCCTCCCTCTGAATCACAGGGCTATATTGCTCTGCAGTGTAGGCTTTCTGCGGGGAGAGAAGGAATGTAGGCTTTCTGTGGGTACAGAACAATGGAAGCTCTCTGTGGGGAGAGAACAATGGAAGCTCTCTGTGGGGGAGAGAATGTTACCAATTAGTAACATTTTAATGTAAATGAGTTGACTAGAGGGGTACATACAGTTATGTTCTACAGTGGAAAGAGGGTGGAGGGCTCACAGCAATCTGATCAGCTGGAGGAAAATGATGGCATTGAACACCTTGGAAAGGAAACTCCAAGAGGAGGGAGGAAAAGGGGGTAAGAAATAATTTAAAAATATTTAACCTATTTTACAATTACATCCAGGGTCAAGTTGAATAACTCACTGGCTTCCATGTAAAATTCTCCTCACCTAAAAATTATTCTGTGAGTGGCATCATATTCTTTGCTCTACTTTATGCACAGTAACAGATTGCTGAGTGGTCAAACCAATTATTAGTATGTTAATCAGGATAACAAAGACAATTTCATCAACCACATTTCTTTCCTTAACTTGTCTTTTCAAGTATTTTAGAGTATAGTAGAAATCAGTAATTTTGGAATATATATTTTGCAGATACCAATAATTTTTTAGTCATAACTGTCTAGGCCAGATTATATAAATTTCTGAAGAAAAAATAAAAGAAACAAATGTGAACAAAAATATTTGTCATATAAACTTTTTAAAAATCTAGATCTGTTGTATCCAATGTAGCAGTCATATGCGACTATTTAAATTTAAAGTAAATCAGATTAGAATTTCAGTTCCTGAAACACACTGGCCACATTTCAAGTGGCCATTAACCATATTTGACTGGTAGCTGCCATATGGGAGAACCCAGATATAGAGAATTTCCATTATCATAGTAATTACTATTGGACAGTGCTGGCCTAGATGTAAAGCCACAAAATAAGGGAGCATTGTACATTTACAGGTAATTAACCTGGAACAAAACAATAAAATGAGGCAGACTTGACAATCTATATTTGTTGAAGAAAAGAATAAGAAATGCTAAATAGATGATAGAGCCATTTGATAGTGTTATTAAATTGTAGTTTTAATGTTATTAGTATGTAATGTTACTAGTTGTTATATCTATTATGCTTATTGAAGTTGAAAACTAGATGAAATCAGTAATATGAAATGCAAAAACAAAACAAAACAAAACAAAAAACATTTCAAACTCCAGAAATCATCTCAGTGGGCTAAAGAGACAAAGAAGACCAAGCTGATTGTTAAAAGATGAGATCCTGGTGCACCTGGGTAGCTCAGTCAGTAATTGTCGGTTCTTGGTTTCAGCCCAGGTCATGACCTTACGGTTCATGGGTTGAGCCCCATGTCAGGCTCCATGCTGACAGTTTGGAGCCTGCTTGGAGTTCTCTCTCTCTCCCTCTTGCTGCCCATCCCCTGCTCACTCTCTTTCTCTCAAAATAAATAAATAAACTTAAAAATATATATGAGATTCAAAGGCTAGCATCAAAAAAGGAAAACTCCCATGAGTGATAGTGCGGAAAGGACTGGATGGCTTAAAACAATCCCAGTGATGGGATACAGCGACAGAAAAATGGAAGGGCAAAATTTGCTACAGGGACGTCATGAAAATAAATGAGATCACCTTTGGTAAGTGGGGTCCCAATATGGTGTGCTGCTGGTTACTTGGCTTATGTGATACATTATGAATAGTGCAAATATATTATGAAAAGAAAGATGTAGAGTGTAAAATTTGTCTTATTCACTTTTGCACAAATACTATAAGGAAAGATCTAAGATGAAGAAAACACTGCTTCTGCCCCCTAGGAGCTTAAAATCTAGAGACAGACTTGTAACCACAAAGGCTCTTATTTACTGGGCACTTCTTTTATCAGCCAAGAGGCTGTGTTCTTCACACCATTATGTGTCATCCTCACACTGTCTATACCTCAGAGGCTCAGAGACTCCTCCGCTCACCAGTGCATCACATTCTAGAGGCAAAAGTACAAAATTACTTAATTCAAGCCATCACTGATGTCTTGCGGTGAGTTACTTCTGTTATTACCTAGTTTTACGAATTTTCTATAGGTGCTCATAAATAAATCAGTGCCAGAAACAGCAACCAAGGGGAACAAGATTCATTATACCTACGAAAGTTCATAAGTTGAAAGCGCATAAACAGAGGAACTTCTCTATTGTTATCCTATTTCACCAAAGAGAATGTTGAGACTCAAAAGGTTTCACTTGCCTAACATTAGGCAATGAGCAAGTGCAAAGGCCAGGGGAAGCTCTAGGTTTGCATGACTACAAAACCCAAGCCCGTTCTATGAACTTTGCCATGCAGCCTCTTACCAGCTGTCTCACAGACAGAAGGAAGGAGGGCAGCACTGTGGTCTAATGGAAACAACAAGTTTTGACTGCTGTTTTAAACTAGGTTCCTCCAGAAACAGGAAAAGAATGTTGAGTGTCAGTGGTTTATTTGGAAAGTGATTCCAGTAAGCCCTGCCTGGTGCAGTGGGGAAGTGAGATGGGGAGGGAAGGAGTTCACATAAAAGTGCATTGAAGGGGCGCCTGGGTGGCTCAGTACTTTAAGCGCCCGACTTCAGCCCAAGTCATGATCTCACAGTTCATGGGTTCAAGCCCTGCATTGGGCTCTGTGCTGACAACTAGCTCAGAGCCTGGAGCCTGTTTCAGTTTCTGTTTCTCTCTCTCTGACCCTCCCCTGCTCACACTGTCTCTCTCTCTCTTTCTCTCTCTCTCTCTCAGAAATAAATAAAACATTTAAAAAAAAGTGCATTGAAGAGAAGATTCATTCTGTAAATAATAAATTCTACTGGCCAGCTTTGGGAAATGGTGACCTGTCATCCGAGTCTTTCACCTAAAAGAGGAAGCTGAAACAGCTATTCTTCAAACTCTCTCATGTATTGGCTAAGGGCTACTCCCAGGGCCATTAACTCTCAAAGGGAACCCCTTCTGGACTGCCCCAGGCATGGCGGGGGGGAAAAGGGCTTCAGGCACAGAGTCTCTGGTGCTTGAAGTCACAAGCCTTTGACACAAAAGGGCTAGTATAGATGGGAACAGTGAGTGACAAGAGGCTCTGGGCAGGGCACAGACAGCATCTCTACAATCTCCAACAGACAAAGTCAAATCTAACTTTTGACTCTGTAGCTACATGCTTCATGACTTTGGCCAACTAAGGATCCCATCAAAGATGACACATTTTATTTGGCTGTTGTTAAATGTGCTCTGTCTCCATCTAAACATTTTGGAAAGGATCCATGGGAAGTGATCTGTACCTCACATTGCATCAGGGCGCTCACCACGTCTGGATAGTCCACCATTAGTTATGCTAAGTTCATCAGTTGGTAAGGTGGTTTTGGCTAGGTCTCTCTGACACTCAGATTCTTTGTTTTGTAATGAGGAATACAAGTAGTCTTATTGCTGGATCCCATGAGAATTAAATTATATAGTCAAAACAATGTGTATGTTGAAGTCTTTAGTATATTTGGAATAAAGAACATCATTCATAAATACAGTAGGAGCTACACTAATGAAAAGTATAATACATCTGGAATTAAATACAGGAGGAGAAGAGAAGGAACTGTAAGTGAATGTATCTTTAACAGCTTCACAGAATGATAGAATTTTAGATGGAGCTTTAGGAACTGATGAAGTGTCTTCCAGTATGAATTACAAAGGAGAACAGAAATACAAAGTACGTGGTGCACATAGTAGCATGGATTGGGAAAGATGTGGAAGTCAGGCAGGAAAACTGTGATGAGAAGAGATTGAGGGAGGATATCAATATCCTGTTCAGTACTTTCAATTTTATTTCATAGACAATAGGAAGACATCAAAGGTGAAACTTTGTTTTAAGAATCACTTGGCTGGGGCGCCTGGGTGGCTCAGTCAGTTAAGCATCCAACTTCGGCTCAGGTCATGCATGATCTCACGGTTCGTGGGTTCGAGCTCCGCGTCGGGTTCTGTGTTGACAGCTTGCTCAGAGCCTGGAGCCTGTTTCTGATTCTGTATCTCCCTCTCTCTCTGACCCTCCCCTGCTCATGGTCTCTCTCTCTCTCTCTCAGAAATAAATAAAACATAAAAAAAAAATCATTTGGCTGCTGTTTCAAGAATATTCTGGTGCCAGAGACCTTTCATTTGTCCTTCAGGGTCCTTTCTCACCTTTCTCTACTTATTTATGTGCCCCACGAGACCATTCTGTTTGGGCCACATCAACAGGTTTTCTTGGTTTCTCACTTCCACATGGTTTTGACCAGTGAGGAGCCCCAACAGTATCAAAGAGAGGAGAGTGTGGTAATGGTACGTCTCCCACCTTCCCTTCTGCAGGGTTGCTTCAGGATGGCTCTGCCTCTCCATCCAAGACAACAGTTCCCCTGAAAACGTGTTCCCCACAGGACCTTCTCATTCTTTTTTTTTTTTTTTATAATTTTTTAATGTTTATTTATTTTTGAGAGAGAGAAAGAGACAGAGAGCAAGCAGGGAGAAGGGTAGAGAGAAGGGGAGACACAGAATCCAAAGCAGGCTCCAGGCGCTGAACTGTCAGCACAGAGCTTGACATGGGGCTCCAACTCATGAGCCATGAGATCATGACGTGAGCCACCGGAGTCAGAGGCTTAACTGACCGAGCTACCCAGGTGTCCCCCTTCTCATTCTCCATAACAGGAAAGAATCCCTCCCTCTAAGCCTACACCTCAACAATCCCTCCTGTTAGTAGCTCAGGGAATGCCAAAATCACAACTAGGGTCTTGCACATAACCCTGTGCTTAGTCCCTTTATTAGGTCCTTGAATTCCATTATTTGAAGCTGCCATATGTTTTCTGCTACATGTATTAGTAGTACCAAAAATTACTGCGGGAAATAGACCCTCAAAACAGGATTCTAGGATTGACTTGCTTATCCACTTGGGGATCTTAGAAGAATGAAGTTTGAATAATGGTGCCAGTGGAGGACTCCTATCCTGGCGATGACAGGACTACAGTACTGGCAGAGAGAAAGGAGAACATAGAAATACATGTGTGGCAGAAAGATGAAGCTCTGATTACCAATCTATGCTGTGTCCAGTTACAGATGTAAGGACTGTATCAACTACTCTTTCTACTCCTCTTTTCCCCCAGCTGCCTTACGTGGAGAACCCCAGTCACTACCAGTGTTTTAGTTCTGGACACAGGTATGACTGAGTTGACATCACCTCATGATGATTCAGTAGCTGAACAGATTTCAAGGGTTCCCTGTGATGGAGACCCAAACTTATCCCACAAACAGAAATGGATGCTAACGGGCCAAAGGTATGATGTTGCCGGATGTCTTGTTTGCCATTGCAGATCCAGGAGGCTATTCCTGGTGGGTTGTACCAATGGTCTCCTCTGCCTTCTGGGCTGCACTTCTGTTCTTGCAGGAGATCTGACAAAACGATGGGAATGAGGCGAGGGCTCCCATCCTGGGAATTGTCTCTGGCTGCATCTCTTGAGCAAAGAACACAGTTCCTGCCATGGTGACTGTTATAGACTAAATTGTGTCCCTGCTCCCCAAATTTGTTATTGAAGTCCCTACCATATTTGGAGTAAGGAAGTAATTAAGGTTAAATGATGTCATAAGGGTACAGTCCTGATCAGTAGGATTAGTGTTCTTATAAGGAGACACACCAGAGCACTAGCACACACTCTCTCCCTGTCTCCCTGTCTCCCTCTCCCCCCATGTGAGAACAGAGCAAGAAGGGGGCTATCTGCAAGCCAGGAAGAGAATTTTACCAGAAACCAAATTGGCTGACACTTTGATCTCAGACTTCCAAGCCTCTAGAACTGTGAGAGAACAAATGTCTGTTGTTTAATCCACCCATCTATGGTATTTTGTTATGGCAGCACAAGTTAACTAAAATCAGTAGGTCTCTCTAAAGGACCCTCTCTTTTTAGGCTTTCATAACAATTCTCTGACATGTCACTTCAGACCTATGGGCAGTTGACACCCACACTTTTCCTTTTCATTTCCCTCATGTGCACACATTTTTATAAACAGCCCTTCTATTTAGCCTTTCTTTTTTATCCTATTTTGAGCATGCCATCCTTCTTCTATAGGGCCTTGACTGATTTAATAACTCTAGATTTCATGTGAAGGATTAAATGGATAAAGTAGGAAATTAAAGGTAGGGTCTGGTTCAGGTCATTTCTCTTTTACTAGGTATTCCTTGAGCACTTGCCTTGTGCTAGATGCCATCCTACAGCAGGAAAGAAGAGAGATCAAGTGCCTGTGTCAAGAAGTTCACATTTCAATACAGGAGACAAATAATAAACAAAGAAATGAGGGAAATTCAGGCTGTGACCTGAGCTCTTATGAAGCACACAGTGTGATGACGTGGGGAATAAATTGGTTGAAACTGCTTTAACTAGGCTGATCAAAAGAGGCCTTGGAGGGAATGACAAAAGAAGATACTGAGAAAGTAAAATCAATAATACCGATTAATGATTACATATAAAATGAAAAGAAGAAAAAAGCATTTAAAACAATCCCAAGATTGAGAAAAACCACCTCCTCTATCTATAGCAGATGTGAAATAGGCCTGTTCTCTGGCAGGGATTGGCAAACTGCAGAATCATCCTGCCGCTCTTTTTGCAAACTCAGTGTTGTTGAAACACAACTACATTGTGTTATTTATCTGTTGGCTGGGGTTGATTTTCAGCTAACAACAGCAGAGTTCAATAATTTCCACAGAGACTGTATGGCCTGCAAAGCTAAAAAAAAAAAAAAAAAAAAAAAATACTCTCTGGCTCTTTACAGAAAGTTTACTGACCCCTCCTCTGGGGCATGTCGCCACAGCATCATTTAAGGAACTGAGAGGTGGCTCACCTCCTCTAGGAATTTTCTGGTAGCTACCATGACCCTTCCCATCCTTGAGTGAACTGGAGGAAAATTCACACTCCAGCTTTATCAGTACACAGGAGTGGAGTAATCCTACTTTCTCAGCCCTTGAATAAACTTGTCCAGGAACTCTGCTAGAAATGTCCTGTCAGTGATTCAGAAACAAACTGAAAAGAAAGCCCCACCCCCTGGCCTTGGGCAGAACTCTGAATGAATTTCTTTTTTTTTTTTTTTTTTTAATATTTTTATTTCTTTCTAGGAGAGAGAGAGAGAAAGACAGCATGACCAGGGGAGGATCAGAGAGAGAGGGAGATACAGACTCTGAAATAGGCTCCAGGCTCTGAGCTGGCAGTCAGCACAGAGCTTGACGCGGGGCTCGAACCCACGAACCGCAAGATCATGACCTAAGCAAATCGAACGCTTAACCGACTAAGCCACCCAGGCGCCCCAGAACTCTGAGTGAATTTCTGCATGACCAAGCAACCTCTGGTTCTCAACTCTCTGTATGTATTTCTCACGTCCCCACCCGTACTTTCTATGTTGTTCTGTTGGCTCCGGCTGTCAGTAACACCTAATCCACCCAACAACATCTACATCAGAGAAGATGACTGGGATCAAAGAATCCATCCCGCTTCCCACCTTGCTGCCTCCAAGGAAGGCTCTAACACTATCTACAAGTTAAGACTCGACTGAAGCCTTGGCTCCCAGAGAAGGAGCAAGTGTTATCCTAACATGGGTCACAGCGTTCATACACTGTGTCACCCTAAAAGTAACTTGTTGCAGTGCTGAATTAACATTAGCCCCAAGGCTGGCTAATGCTTGAAATAATATAAGGTGTTTTATTTCAAAAGAAGACTGTGTCCACAAGATTGTCTCTGATCTTAAGATTTGAATCTAATAAACAGCACAAGCTGCTCTACCATCATTTGCTTACCCCCTTGCTACCACTTCTTTGTATCTCTTTTTCTGTGTTACTATTTTTGGCCATGCTTTTATCCACAGCAGGGAGTCTGAGAGCAAGCAGATAGGACTCAAGAAAGACAGATGATGGTTTAAGTTTATTCTGCCAGCATAAAGACCAAAACAATCGTCTCCTGTCCAAAGAGGACTCAGAGCTGGTTAGCTAACTGCCAATGCTGAGCAACCATAAACACTTGACGGATATACAGCAGTGTAGTCATGATGTTCATAGTGTAAACTCTCACTTGGATGATCATAAATTCCTAAGTTTTAGAGCAAAAGAGCTGTAGAGAGTGTCAGGTAAAGGCACACATGATTTGAGTATTAAATGAACTTGAGTGGTGGCCCTGACTCTGTGTCCCCCACTGGACAAGTCTAGTGTAGTTTCTTATCTAGCAAGTGCATTGATTCTACAGAGCACCTTCCAGTACTGAAAGTCTAAGTATTTCCATCTAGTCTAATTTAACTTCTCACTTTATAGATGTACAAACTAGCTTACGTAAAGGTGAACTCTAGGACAGCTAGTTAGTGGTATTGCTGAGTTTGGAATCAAAGTCATTGATATTTTCTTTCCAATTAACTGTGTGTGTGCTAAGGTGTCCTGAAGGGCTCAAGATCCTAAGAATGCAATACCCCTGGCACTGGGACTCTGAATTTCTGCATCTTTCTGTTCCTAGAGCCAAGGGGGCCATAGAGACTGTGCAGAGGCCCCTGATTTATAAGTAAGAACTTGTAAGACAGACACCACACTGGAATACCAGAGCAAGGGGCACATCTCAGACCCTAGAATATCCAAGGGCCTGAATGATGATGTTGTTTGTACTGACTTTCAAACCAAGTGCTATTTCTCAAACTTTCTTAGTAATGAATGACTTATGAAAAAAGCTAGTGATTGTTATTTGTTGTTTTTTTCTAATTAAAAAAATCATTTTCTAGGAATCACTAACTGCTTAGTATAATGACTTTATTGTGGCATCATTTAATTTTACTATAGAAATAAGGATTATGCCAATTTCCTTTGCCTCAGAAGTCTTGAAATGGAAAATTCTGCTTGTAGAAACACATATTTTTAGATAATTTTAAAATAAAATTGTACTTTTTTTTATTTTAGAGAAAGAAAGCAAGTAGAGAAGGGGCAGACAGAGAGGGAGAAAGAGAAACTTAAGCAGTGTTCATGCTCAGAATAAAGACAGATGTGGGACTCAATTTCACAACCCCAAGATCATGACCCTCATATCATGACCTGAGCTGAAATCAAGAGTCAGACACTTAACCAACTGCGCCACTCAGGCGCCCCTATAAAGTTGTACTTTTAAATAGTACTGGTCTCCATCACTTGAGGCATTTCATCAAGAACATAACCACTAAATAAGTTTGTTATTCTGAAATACAAATGTACTTTTACCAATTTCATTCACTGACAAAGGAAATTTTGCAATCAAACAATATGAATCCTGCCTATTTAGTCATGATTCTTTGTTTGACACGATGCATAATTAAAATCAAGATGTTACTGCCTCGCAAAAGACATAAACAGACAGTTCTCCAAAGAAGACATACAGATGGCCAACAGACATGTGAAAAGATGCTCAACATCACTCATCATCAGGGAAATACAAATGAAAAACCACAAGGAGATACCACCTCATACCTGTCAGAATGGCTAAAATTAAAAACACAAGAAACAACAAGCGTTGACAAGGATGTACATAAAATGGAATGCTTTGGGGGGAATGCAAACTGATGCAGCCACTGTGGAAAACAGAATGGAGGTTCCTCAAAAACTTAAAAAATAGAACTAACATATGAATGAACTCTTGCCATTTGCAGGGACATGGATGGATCTAGAGGGTATAATGCTAAATGAAATAGAGAAAAACAAATATCATATGATTTCACTAATATGTGGAATTTAAGAACAAAACAGGACAACAAAAAAAAAGAGACAAACAAAAAACCAGACTCTTAACTATAGAGAACAGCTAATGGTTACCAGAGGGAAAGTGGCAGAAAGATGGGCGAAATAGCTGAAGGGGATTGGAAGGATATTTACCATAATGAGCACTGAATTATGTATACAATTGCTCAAATACTATACTTTCCACCAAAATTAATATAACACTGTATATTAACCATACTGGAATTTGGGGCTCCTAGGTAGCTCAGTCAATTAAACAACCGACTTTAGCTCAGGTCACGATCTCACAGTTCATGAGTTCGAGCCCCATCTCAGGCTCTGTGCTGACACCTCAGAGCCTGGAGCCTGCTTCAGATTCTGTGTCTCCCGCTCTCTCTGCCTCTCCCCTGCTCATGCTCTGTCTCTCTCTGTCTCTCAAAATTAAATAAACATCAAAAAAACTATACTGGAATTTAAAAATTTAAACTAGAAGATAAAAGATTATCCCATCAACTAAAGTAAAAAAAAAAAGTCACTGCCCTGAAAATAAATTAAATATTCAGTAGAGGATTAATTAAACACACTGTGACACATTTATAAAATGGAAGACTGTATTAAAAATGTGGTTTAGAAAACAATATATATTTTTACAAATGACAATATTCATTATTAATTTAAAAACCAGGTAACAAATCATTTGCACCCTTTGATCTCCATTTTCTAAATCTGTGTATAAAATTCTAAAAATAGATTACATGAGAAAATTCAAGTCAATTTTGAGCAAAATGTTTTGCTAAATTTTTTTAATATGACATTGTGTTTTTCTTTATCTGGAAACATTCATTTCTATCATTCTCTCTCCCCATTTTATTTCCACCCACTCGACAAAAGCCACCACTTCCTTTATCATCAGAATTGATAAGAATTTAAAACAGCATCATTCCATTTCTTTTCACACTTAAATTTAAAAGCTCCAAGGTTCAATTACAGTAAGAGAATCTGAGAGTCTAAAGTAGATTTGTCTCTGGTTTGTTTTTGCACTTAATGAGGAAGTATGTGGTTCTGATAATATAAAAATGATTCAATATGAATTAATTTTCAAAATACCATAAATCATAGATATTACAACTTCAAAGCTAATGTTACTTCCTTGTATAACTGGAAAAAAGGAAACCTTACACTCACTCTGTCCCAATTCCTGACCCCTGGAGCTATTTGTCGTGTACTGAAGAAAACATAATCGCCTTGCTGGGTTTACAAAAAATGCTGTTGGGACATCCTGACTAGCCTAGAAAAGCCAGCAGGAAGGAAAGGAAAAGAAATGTCAAAGCTCTGGCCTTGTCTTTGTGTCTCTAACAATAGAATGTTTTGTGATGGGCCCTGGTTTCTTGTGTTAGATGGACCTTGGGACTCAATCTGGGCCCAGGTAGGCGGGACAAGACGAAGAGTGACATTGAAATGCATAGGAATAAAAGTCCCTATACAGATACTGTAGTAGATGCTATGGGGAGCCAACCCAGTTCTGCTCACAGTTCTACCCAGAACTGCTCCCCAGTTCTACTGGACTTATTCATCCATTACCCATGGGTAGGAGTGCTGGCTCCCTGTGGCTCACAAGTATCCCCCTCCTCCAAGCCCTCTGCTGACCACAGCCAAGCCTAGGAGCTTAGTCTGATTTCTCCTCCCACCAGAGCCTGCAGCCCAGGTCTGAAAAAACTATAAAACTACCCCTCCCCCCCACCCCAATCTCAAGGAAGGACCACTCTGCAGTGCCATTTTATGCTCCACAACCCAGCCCCATCATTCCACTGCATCCCTGGATGGAGCCAGGGCCACACATCACCTTGGATCCCATTTTTTCCCACTTCATCCCTCCTCTGCCCTGAGTATTCAATCACTGTGAGGTTTCTCCTGAAGAGCAGAGAACAGATCACAGGAACCCCAATCCCTTGCTCAAGCTCTGTCTCTACGGAGCCCAACCTAAAACAGAGACTTTGGCTTGAGGAACTGATTTTATTTCCTGACCAAGTATCTGGACTCCTGCTGTAGATGATGGGCAGAGTTATTCATTTTAGACTACTACCTACCTGTTGAGGACCCGTTTCAGCATGACCCTCCAGGCTGGCCTGCACTGCATATGGATTGCACTGTATCCAAGAACTAAGGTTGACCTTTGACTCTGTGTATCTGAGTATGCCCGTGTCTGCAAAGGGCTGTGGGTGACTCACTAGTGGGGTGACCCACTGGTTGTTGCTGTAGGTAACAAATCATCTTTCAGTCTTGCACACTTGAAGGTATGCCAAAGGCCAGGCTGGAGATTCCAGCAGAACCCAGCATCACAACGGTAGGAGTCTAAAGTCAATAGCAATCACTGTCCCTGCTGATCATCTATGGAAGGAATGACACCCAGCACTAGACTAAACTCACAGCAAGGGGCTGGGAGTTCTTTAAAATAAAAGTGGACAAAGATTCTGTGTGTCGTGGAATATTCCTCAAATACCATGGACAATCTGAACTCTACTTATTTATTTATTGCCCCCCTCTGAAAAGCACTTCCTCCTTCCTACAGCTTCTCAAAATCACACACACTTCACGGCCCCACTGTGTCCCCCATACTGTATGTCATCCCAACACTCTGCCACAGAAATCTCTCCTCTCTCCTCCTTTATACAACCCTTGTTGTCTATACCATCCTTTTAGCGTGTATTTAGCACTGTTCCTGATATTTTTATGTTTATGTTGCTTCTCTCCAACTCCTTTAAAAGTCTTTGAGGATAAGGACAATACCTTATGCAGAATCCCCCTAAATATCATGCACATTACAGGATACTAAGTAATTATTTATTAATGATGTTGATGTGCATATTCATTGCCAAGCCTGCAAAGTGATATCTCTTAATGTGGATAACAGGATTTTGTGAGGTCTGCTAATTATGATCTTTTCCTGCCCTGGGAGATTACCAAATGACTGCAGGGATTGAAGAGGACTTAGAGTTTTGTTGAAGGTAGAGACAGTAAATTTAAGTTCAAAGAGGGCCCGTTCTTACAAGCAGCCCCCTGCTCTGTCCCCAGGTGCAAGATAGGATGATCTGGTTTGACAGCCTTTACCCGCAAAAGATGTAAGTGGGAACTCTGTGTCCCCAAAACAGAGTTGTTTTGAGGGGGTGGAGCAGGAATACTGTGCTCATAAGGAAAAGCCATCCTCTTCCATTAACATCCTTTTTTGACTGGTTTCTGTCTCAAAAACTATAGTTTTACTGCCCCAGTGCTATTAAAGCACAGGAGAGAATTAATATGGCAGAGGAGCCAAGGACTCTTGTAGACATACATGAGATGGTGCTTGCCTCTGCCTTTAGGGTCCAGAGCTAGGACCACAGATGATAGACTGGGGGCCTTGCTTGGTCAACACAGTGCTGCCTGCTTCAGATGAATGCTTGCATAACTACCAACCAGACATCAGCAAATGTGGTAGCCAGGTCCTGGAAGAGACTACTACTACCTAGAAAAGCTCCTTGAGGTTGAGTCCCTTCTCAGCAGTATTGGAAGGGTCTCTGCTCCCCACCCCAAGTGGACAAGTTGCTAAAGCAACTACAGTGATTTCCCCTTATCCATGGGGGATATATTCCAAGACCCCCAGTGGATGCCTAAAACTGCAGATAGTACCCAACTCACTATCTACGGTTTTTCCCTATACATCTACAGCTATGATACATTTTCACTTATAAGTTAGGCACACTAAGAGGTTAATAACAGCAACAAATAATAAAACAGAACAATGCACTGTGATAAAAATTAAATGAATGTGGTCTCTCTCAAAATGTCTTTTCTACTCTCCTCACCCTTCCTCTTGTAATGATGTGAGATAATAAAATGCCTATGTGATGAAGTGAGATGAATGATATAGGCATTGTTATGTGGTATTAGGCTTCTATTGACCTTTTGACCATACATCAGAAGAAGGATCACTTGCTTGAGGACTGCAGTTGACCCTTGGTAACAGAAACCACAGATAAGTGAAACAATGGATAAGGGGCAACTACCACATGATGGACAACAAAAACCTCACCATCACTGACATGGGGGCTGTCCCTCCAAGTCCACCAGATATATCTTATCCTTCTCCATCCCAACACTGGAGGAGCGAGCATGGGAGAAACTAGGGGGAAGTAGAGGAAGCACTCTGACTTGAACATGACATTGGAGTCAATACAAGGTTAAGATGATTACAGTACAATAACCAGGTCTGGCTACATAATTTTCAGGACTCAGTGCAAAATGCAAATGAGAAGCTCCATGTCCTAAAAGCAAGAAAATTCACCCTTGGAGATACTCATATTTAAAGCTTTTTCCTTCTCTCTGACCCTCTCCTGCTCACACTCACACTCTCTCTCTCATTCTCTCTCTCTCTCTCTCTCTCTCTCAAAAATAAATAAACATTAAAAAAAATCTTTTAAAAAAAAGTGGGGGGGGGGCAACTGGGTGGCTCAGTTAGTTGGGCGGCCGACTTCAGCTCAGGTCATGATCTCACAGTTTGTGGGTTCAAGCCCCACACTGGGTTCTGTGCCGACAGCTCAGAGCCTGGAGCCTGGTTCGGATTCTCTGTCCCCCTTTCTCTCTGACCCTCTCCCACTCGCATTTTGTGTGTGTCTCTCTCAAAAATAAATAAACATTAAAATAATCTTTAAAAAAAAAAAAGGTTTTTCCTTTCATTAATGGTGTCTCAACTTGTCATGCAGGTTTTTTATCCTTGTCTAATGTCATTGTCCCTCAAGCACAGGGATACGTACAGGTCAAATGTGGACCTCTGCAGCCTTCAGGGGACCCCACAGGGAAGCAAGATGCACGTGGGGGCCTCAGAGGTCCTTCCCAGGAGCTGCTAGGTCTCCAAGGATATTGTAACCTCAGCTCTGGAATGCACTTGGCACCTGAACTGGAGGTGGTGAGAGGCCCACTCCAGCTGTGTTGCCCGCCAAACACAGCGTGGTGCTTCTAACACAGGCAGCTGTGCAGTGCAGACACTGTGGTGGTGCGACTCCACGGGGGGCCCCCACTAGGGGCGGAGTCAGCAGCAGTCACAGGGTGGAGGGAGAGAGGGGAGTATCTGTGTAGGGCTGGGACTCTAAGGGGTGGGGAAGTGGGTAGCTCTGACGCTGTCCCATTGAACCACCAGAAAGAGATCCGGCAGGGAAACTTCAGTGGGACTGAGGCTCCAAACCCCGAGTGCCTCCTCCATGGTCTCATCAGACTTCACTTACAAAGCACAAATCCAAAGAGAACATTGTTAAGAATTTCAAGATGGCAACTGCAGAGTATTAAACTCTATACCCTGGGCGCTTCTGAGAACGGGGCCCTGGATGGCCATTCTGGGCCCTGCACACAGCCTGCAAAGCTGGCTCAGACAATAAATGACATGAGATTTTGCTAATTCTAAAACTGATGGGAAACTTACTGACTAGGCCAGAAATGTTGAAGGAACCTGTTATCCAGCAGGAAATGCTGGTTTAATACTGGTAGCTTTGGGGAAAAAGTTCCTATTTATACAGCAAAGAGGTAAGACTCCTCATGCAAATCAGTAACATTTACATTTCTTCACAGCAAATTTTAATGTGTAGTGATTTGATTCTTCCCTTTCTTCATCTCCTTTCCCACTTTGTTGCCAAGTTCTGTTATTTTCACTTTTTTTTTTTTCTAAGCTTATTTATTTATTTTTGAGAGGAGACCAGCAAGGAGCAGAGAGAGGGAGAAAAAGAATCCCAAGCAGGCTCTGTGCTGTCAGTGCAGAGCCCCCCACGGGGGGCTCAGACCCTTGAACCCATGAGATCATGACCTGAGCCAAAATCAAGAGTCAGATGCTTAACCAACTGAGCCACCCTGGTGCCCCTAATATTTTCTCTTTTAAACCATCTCTGTAGTTCTTTCCGCCCTCCACCTCCACCACATCACCTCATTGCCCCACGCTGGAGTAGCCTAGCCCTGGAGCAGGGCATCAGATAATGGACCTTCCCCAACCTTCCCACATTCCCCTCCTGGGTAGATCTGTGCACTAGCAGTTAACTTTGGCTCCTGCCTCTGCCCCTTGCTATATTTTTCACTTCATTGAAGTTATTTAGCCCTTTTGTGCCTTCTGTCACTAACTGTATAAGCTTATTTGAGGATTCAATAAGGTAATGTTTATAAACTAGTCTTTACCCTCTTCTTTGCAAATCTAGGCAGGCCAGCCTCCTCCTGCCAGGATATGAGGAATAGGGCATTCTGTAATTTAGTATAATTTAGTAATTTTCCTAAAGTGCAGATTGTCTGGACCTAATAGATGGTTTCTCCAGCAGTGCTGCCTGCTAAGATCTAGTCTCATCCCTCTTATATGGGAATATAATGTTTATCCATCAAAAAGGCTTTGGGCTGGGGCCCAGAAGTGCTGGAACAGACCAGAGAAGGACCTTAAAAGGACAAGAATGGAGAAGATCAGGAGCTAGATAATATCAGAATTGTACCCAATGAGACTTTCATAATGTCCAAGGACACATAAGGCAAGCCACTATTATTTTGTAGATACATATATGATGTATTTCGTAATATGAAAAACTATGAGTGCAGTCCAGGATTGCTCTTATAAGACAGATTTCTCTCTTTACTTAATAAAGCACTCAATAGCAAATTTATTTAAATTACATTCTTAATATATTTGAGCATTTACACCAAGGACTTTTTTTTTTTTAATTTTTTTTTTAATGTTTTATTTTATTTCTAGGAGAGAGAGAGAGACAGCGTGAGCAGGGGAGGGTCAGAGAGAGAGGGAGTCACAGACTGAAACAGGCTTCAGGCTCTGAGCTGGCAGTCAGCACAGAGCCCGACGCGGGGCTCGAACCCACGAACCATGAGATCATGACCTAAGCGAAAGTCGGACGCTTAACCGACTAAGCCACCCAGGCGCCCCGCATTTACACCAAGGACTCTTGATAAATGTTAGAATGCAGAATATTTGAACACACATATTTGGAGTCACAGATAGTTATAAACAACAGCAACAAAACAGAAGTCATTAAACCAGGGCTTTTTTAAGAATTTGAAGGAAATGTGTAAAGTAGTTCAAGCCTATTTATTTTATTAAAGAGTTAATAAGGGTTAGTGAGAATAAGTAATCTGCCTAAACTAGGTTATGATAGAAGCAACTATAGCTGAGCCTGCTACCTCTGGAAGGAGTCCATGTTCATTACCCCCAAACTGTGTCAATTGATGCAGACAACTATTTGACATGATTGTTGAATTCATACATAAATTTTATATATAGCTGACCTTTGAACAACACACATTGATCCCACATGCAGTCTAAAATCCATGTATAACTTTTGACTCCCCAAAAATTCACCTACTAATAGCCTACTATTGACCAGAGCCTTAATGGTAACATAAACAGTCAATTCACATGTATGTACTTTGTACGTTATATACATTATATATTGTCTTCTTATAATAAAGTAAGCTAGAGAAAAGAAAATGTTAAGAAAATTATAAGGAGAAAAAATATATTTACAGTAATGTGCAGGATTTATTGAAAAAGTCTGCATATAAGTGGACCCATGAAGTTCAAAATGATGTTGTTTAGGCATCAACTGTATATATCTCTTAGGGATGTGAATGTTTTATATATTATATATACATAGTCTTCACATGTGTCCTTTTATATTTGTTTTACATTGTATATAACAGTTGCAAAGAAATAAAAATTGCCTGTCTCTGTATTGTAAGAATATATATACTACATATACAAAATATAGAATAATATAGATATACCTGTTCATGAAAGATGTATGACTTAATCTACTTACAGCACTTAGCAGGGCACCTTGCACATATGACAAACTTGATAAATTTAAGAAGTCAGTAAATTAAAGTTAACCCTCTTTCACAGATTTACTGCTTAGAGGAACATCAAAGAAGTAGCAGGGGCGAGGGCTCTCCAGTCTCCACACGGGCCCCACTCCACCTCCACATGCTCCAATAAAAAAATGGAAATCCAGGGACCCTGGCTGGTATGGCCATTGTCACATGGCATGTTGGTGCTAGGACAACAGCTAGGGCAGAGGTGCCCTCACTTCAAGCACAGTTTAGCATTTGGAATTTTTTACTCCAAAGATATTCCTGATGATTTTTTCCTAGGAAAGCATTACCTTTTCTAACTAGATTGTAATCTCCCTGAGGGCAAAGATAAAGTCTTTTCTCTTTTTGTACACCTGCTTCCCCCACCAACACATTTACAAGCCTTTGCGCATGTTATTAGTTAATAAAGAGGTTATGAGGCTTGGAGAGTATGATGGTTTTAAAACCTTCCATAAAAAGTTGGAGGCTAATTCCTTCCTTGAATACAGGCGGCCATAGTTACCTGCTTCTAACGAACCTCTCTTGGCAGAAACGATGCTGTGTGCCTCCTGAGTCTGGGCTAGGAAAGCGGACATGGCTTCTGCCTGGCTCTCACTCTCAAGAGCCATGCCTTAGGTATGCCTCATCAAAATACAAGACCATAAATCTCACTTAAATGTTGCCAACACCTCTAGAAGTTTATTGGTACTATTATCCCGACTTTGGAAAGGAGGAAACTGAGCTAAAGAGACTAAGTTCTCTATGGTCACACATCAGACCAGGAACTGAATCCAGTTATATCTGACCCTTCCATCCCATACATACTTCCTCTAATGTTAACCTCAAGCCATCCAATTAAGTTCTCTGAAGCCCAGTTTGGTCATTTGTAAAGTGATTATAAATAATCTGTCTGCATCATAGGATTCTCAAAAGGACCAAAGGGGAAAATAGGCAAAGTTATGCATTATAAACTAATCTATAGTTAGCACTTAAATTCAGCTAAATTTACAATCATGGTTGTCAAAAAAGGCTTTCAAATGAATAAACATGTAATCTGTTATTATTTCTGACCTATTTCTTACAAAACTCATAAAAGCAAATTAATTTCAAAGATCTATGTGCTATGTTTAAATGAATTTGTCAGAAAATTCTATTTCTTGAAGCATGATGAAAAAGCATCTTAAGTTTCTGTTGAGGCCTTTAATTATTCAAACCCACTACAAGCAAGAAATAACTCAGAGCAGTAGTTTCCAAAATTCGATCTTTGGAGACCTAGGAGTTCTGCCCCCGGAGCTGTTCTCTTTATATCTATAATGTACACTGATTGCAGGAGGGAATGATATCAATGTATATTTGTTTCTGAGGAGAGAGCTGATACCTTTTATTAGAGTCTGAAAAGAATTCAAGATCCATAGAAGGTCAAAAGCCACTAACATAAAGAGAAATGGAAGAAATGTGAAATGCCATCTTCTCCAATTATCCAGCTGGGAATTAAACCTGTCCAGCCTATACTGGCACACCTTCAGAAATAGTGTGTGCCCCCCTCCTACACTGTTGGTGGGAATGTAAACTGGTGCAGCCCCTCTGGAAAACAGTGTGGAGGTGCCTCAGGAAACTAACAATAGAACTCCCCTATGACCCAGCAATAGCACTGCTAGGAATTTACCCAAGGGATACAGAAATGCTGATGCATAGGAGCACATGTACCCCAATGTTCATAGCAGCACTCTCCACAATAGCCAAAACATGGAAAGAGCCTAAGTGTCCATCAACAGATGAATGGATCAAGAAGATGGGGTTTATCTATACCATGGAATACTACATGGCCATGAGAAACAATGAAATCTGGCCATGTGTAGCAACATGGATGGACCTTGAGGGTGTTATGCTGAGCGCAATAAGTCAGGCAGAGAAGGACAAATATCATATGTTTGCACGTATAGGAGGATTAGGAGGAACTTAACTGAGGAACAAGGGGGAGAAGAAGGGGGGAAATGGTGGGGGAGAGGGAGAGAGGCAAACCATGAGAGACTCTTGAATGCTGACAAAAACTGAGGACTGATGGAGGGGGGATGCACGGAGAGGGGCACTTGTGGGGATGAGCACTGGGTGTTATATGGAAACCAACTTGACAATAAACTATTTGTAAAAAAAAAAAAAAGAAAAAAGAAAAAAAGAAAAGAAAAGAGAAAAAGAAATAGTGTGTGCCCTTTCCTCAGACCTCCAATTCCGTCCCTGGAGGATTCACACATTTGGAAAGAAATCATTTTTCTGCAACTTCATGCAATCTTAGGTCTGAATTTCTGCACTTTCCTGCAACGACACTTGATCCAATTTTTACCACTTGGCATTTACCACAAAGCCAAACTCTTGTCCTTCACCCTCACCCTTAAAATATTTGAAAACAGGTATCATGTTCTCCCCTCTTCCTAATTTCTCTGACTTTCCCAAGAGAGGTCTCACTGGAGGCAAACATACTCTGCATATTACCAAGTCTACATGGAGAGGCCGATTACAGTCCTTCACCTTGGCCCTATGCATGCATTATTGAAACTTAAAAAAATTTTTAAAGGTTTTATTTATTTCTAGGAGAGAGAGAGAGAGAGAGAGAGAGAGACAGCGTGAGCAGGGGAGGGTCAGAGAGAGAGGGAGTCACAGACTCTGAAACAGGCTCCAGGCTCTGAGCTGGCAGTCAGCACAGAACCCGACGCGGGGCTCGAACCCACGAACGCGAGATCATGACCTAAGCGAAAGTCGGACGCTTAACCGACTAAGCCACCCAGGCGCCCCTACTGAAACTTAAAATTTAATTTGGATGGAAGGTCTCTGCTTCTCTCATCCCTGAAATGCAACTAGATCAGCACCAAACCATTTTTGCACACCTAGAAAATGGATCTGAGGATTAACACAACAATCTGCTCAACTTGAGCCACAAAAATCAGCAGGTACACAGCACAGAGGCGGATCAGGGGAGAGAGAAGCCACGGCAGGTAGAGGGCAGTATTTGCAGAGAAAGGACAGAGAAAGGGGGGAGAGTACAAGAAAAGCACTCTCCCTGCAAGTAGCTAGAGAGAAAGAGAACGAGTGGGAACACCCACAAGTGACTGAAAAAGAAAGGGAGAAGGGAGAGAGGAGAGCGTTTCAATCCATTAGAATCTATAAACAGGGGAGAGTAACGGGGCAAATTCCGCAGCTCTATACCTGGCAGTGCTCTGGTGGGAAGGGCGAATCCCCAGGAGCAGGCAGCGAGGTCGAGGGGTCCCTGGGTGACCGAGGGAGCAGCAGTTCCCCCGATAGGAGGGCATTCGGTAGAGGCCAGCCGGCCTCCCCGCAGGCAGAGGTCCCAGCGGACGCCAGAGAACATGATGGCTGGTACTGGAAGGCAGACACCAGGTGCAGTACACCCTGGAGCTGGTTGTGCTGTGAGTTACCACAGGCCGGGAACCACTGCCGCCACCCGCTCACGCGCACTCGCCACAACCTCTGAGTCTCTGCAGCAGCACGATGGCAGGCACGTTTGTTGGGCCGAGCCAGCACCAGGCCATTGCTCAGCGCGACACCTCCCTTAGAGGGTCCCCTGGGGGTCAGGGCGGCAGGGCCCTCAGAAGTGAGGGGTTTGGAAACACAGCCCCATCTGAGATAAAATTTAGGAGGGAGGTGCCGCCTGGGAGGCTGACGGCTTGTACACAGACGGTGTAGAAATGGGCAGCGGACAGAAGCCAGAGGCAAAGAAAAGGAGCTTGATTGACGGTTGGTGAGGCACAGAGTTCTGATGGTAGAAACTTGGAAGCTGAGTGACGCCACTTTCGCCTCCCCCGCGCCTGCGCATACGCGCGCGCACGCGCAGCACCCGAATCCACCCCCGTAAGCCAAGCAGCGCCACCTAGTGTAGAGTGCAGCCATTACACCAGGCCCCGTCCGACCGTGCTAACCAAGCCCTAGAGGATGACAAGTCTCTCCACCTGCTTCGTGTATCAGCTATAAAGTGCTTGCTTCATATTTGAAGGGGAAAACAGATGTAATTTCTTTCGGACTTAGTTGTGTTCTCTGGTCCATCTATTCATTTTATTTTTTTTTCTTTTTCTTTTCTTATTCTTGGATACAGAAAGAGAAAAAATTTTTATTTTCCATTTTTATATAAAGTTTTAAAATATTTTTACTATACTTTTTATATTTTTGTAAATTTATTTTTATTCTATTTTACCTATTTCATTTCATTTTATTCCATTTTATTGTATACACTTTTTAAATTTTTAAATGTTTTCTTACTTTTTTTTTCTTTCTTTTCTTTCCCTGTTTTTCTCTATTCTATCAAGCTTCTTTCAACAACCAGCCAAAAACATATGTAGGATTGAGCTTCCTTTATTTATTCTTTGTGTGTGTTTTTAAAAATCTATTTAATTTTGTTTTTTTATGTTATTAATTCTTTTACTTCCTCCAAAATAACAAAACAAAAGAATTCATGCCAAGAGAAAGAACAGGAAGAAATGACAGCCAGGGACTTAACACAGGTATCAGCAAGATGTTTGACTGAGAATTTAGAATCATGATAATAAGAATACTATCTGGGGTTGGAAAAAGCATATAATCCCTTTCTGTGGAGATAAAAGAACTAGTCAGGATGAAATTAAAAACACTATAACTGATATGCAATCTTAAATGGATGCCACAGCAGCAAAGATAGATGATACAGAGCAGCAAATCACAGATAAAGATTACAAAATTATAGAGAATAATGAAGCAGAAAAGGGGAGGGAAACTAAGGCAAAAAAGCATTATATAAGAATTAATTAGAGAACTCAGTGACTCACTAAAAATGAATAACATCCAAATCATAAGAGTCCTAGAAGATGAAGAGAGAGAAAAAGGGGTAGGTTTATGTGAGCAAACCATAGCAGAAAACTTTCCTAACCTGGGGAAAGACACAGACATCAAAATCCAAGAAGAACAGAGAACTCCCATTAGATTCAACAAAAACCGACCATCAACCAGGCATATCATAATCAAATTCACAAAAGACATAGGCAATGAAAGAATTATGAAAGCAGCAAGGGGGAAAAGCCCTTAACCTATAAGGGAAGACATATCAGGGTCACAGCAGATCTATCCACAGAAACTTGGCAGACCAAAAAGGAGTCATAGGATATATTCAACATGCTGAATTGAAAAAATATGCAGCCAAGAATTCTTTATCCAGTAAGACTGTCATTCAAAATAGAAGGAGAGATTAAAAGTTTCCCAGACAAACAAAAATTAAAGGATTTCATGATCACTAAACCAGTCCTGCCAGAAACGGGGACTCTCTGAGGGGAGAAAAGATGAAACAAAACAAAAAACACCAAAAACAACAAAGACTAGAAAGGATCAGAGAACACCAACAGAAATTCCAACTCTATAGGCAACACAATGATAATAAATTCACATCTTTCAGTATTCACTCTAATTTCAATGGACTAAACGCTCCAATAAAAAGACATAGGATAACAAAATGGATAAGAAAACAACATCCATCTATACGTTGCTTACAAGAGACCCATTTTAGACCTAAAGACACCTTCAGGTTGAAAGTAAGGTGATGGGGAACCATCTATCATGGTAATGGTCACCAAAAGAAAGCCAGAGTAGCCATACTTACATAAGATAATCTAGACTTTAAAATAAAGACTGTAACAAGAGATGAATAAAGAACATTATATCACAAATAAGAGGTCTATCCACCAAGCAGATCTAATAATTATGCTTCCAGCATGAGAGCACCCAAATATATAAATCAATTAATCACAAACATACAGAAACTAATTGATAATAATACCATAATAGTAGGGGACTTCAACACCCCACTTACAGCAATGGACAGATCATCTAAATAGAAAATCAACAAGGAAACAATGGCTTCCAATGACACACTGGCCTGGATGGACTTAACAGATATATTTAGAACATTCCATGCTAAAGCAATGGAATACACATTCTTCTCGAGTGCACATGGAACATTCTCCAGAATAGACCACATACTGGGACACAAATCAGCCTTTAACAAGTACAAAAAGATCAAGACTGTACCATGCTTGTTTTCAGACCACATACTATGAAACTCGAAATCAACCACAAGAAAAAATTTGGAAAGGCAATGAATACTTGGAGATTAAAGAACATCCTACCAAAGAATGAATGGGTTAACCAAAACATTGAGGAGGAAATTTAAAAGTACATAGAAGCCAATGAAAATGATAACACCACAGCTCAAAACCTCTGCGATGCAGCAATGCTGGTAATAAGAGGGAAGTATATAGCAATTCAAGACTTCTTAAAGAAGGAAGAAAGGTCTCAGATTCACAACCTAACCTTACCCCTTAAAGATATGGAAAAAGAACAGCAAATAAGACCTAAAACCAGCAGAAGATGGGAAATAATAAAGATTAGAGCAGAAATCAATGCTATGGAAACAAAAAACAGTAGAAGAGATCAAATGAAACCAGGAGTTGGTTCTTTGAAAGAATTAACAAAATTGATAAACGCCTAGCTGGTTTGGTCAAAAAGAAAAAGGACAGGACACAAATAAATAAAATTTAATTTGATTAACAAATCTATAAACGTGGCATTCTCGCATTCTCGGTATTAAAATATGACATTTTCTCATACACCTCACTATTGAGATAATAAATAAGTGAAAGAGTGAACAAAAATTAAAAGATCTTGAGGATTTACAGTTAGCAAAAAGGGATCTAGATAAATAAAGAAATGACCATTTTAGTCTCACAACCCTGAAGTCAAAAAATGGAACCGATAGAAGGATAATTTGGAGGGCTGAAAGAGGGGAAGTAAATATTTTTATAGAACCAAATAAGAAAAAACTTCCTATGACTCATATACACATTTAGTAATTTTTTAAAAAAGAACTTCCCCTTGTACCACACACACCCACACACACACTCCACACATATATATTCACCTTAACACCACCACCACTACCATCATTTCCATAATAGGAAACAATACTGAAGAATTTGAAAATATCTGTTTTTGTGAGTTAAAACAGAATGTTTTAGGGGTGCCTGGGTGGCTCAGTCGGTTAAGCATCCAACTTCAGCTCAGGTCATGATCTCAGTTTGGGAGTTTGAGCCTTGCATTAGGCTCTCTGCTGACAGCTCAGAGCCTGGAGCCTGCTTCAGATTCTGTGTGTGTGTGTGTGTGTGTGTGTGTGTGTGTGTGTATGTGTGTGTGTGTGACTCTGCCCACTCCCTCTCAAAAATACACAAACATTTTTTTAAAAATTTTAGGGGTGTCTGGGTGGCTCAGTTGGTTAAACATCCAACTTCAGCTGGGGTCATGGGTTCATGGGTTCAAGCCCCCAGTCAGGCTCTGTGCTGACAGCTCAGAGCCTGGAGCTGCTTCAGATTCTGTGTCTCCCTCTCTCTCTGCCCCTTTCGCCCCACTCTCAAAAATAAATAAACATTAAAAATTTCTTTTATTTATTTTAATAATTTTTTTAAAAACTATGTTTTTTTGTTTATAATTTTTTATGTCTTTATTTTGAGAGACAGAGATAAGAGGGAGCAGGGTGGGGCAGAGAGAGAGGGAGACACAGAATCTGAAACAGGCTCCTGGCTCTGAGCTGTCAGCACAGAGCCCAACATGGGGCTCGAAGCCACGAACCATGAGATCATGTCCTGAGCCAAAGTCGGATGCTTAACCGACTGTGCCACCCAGGTGCCCCTAAAACTATGTTTTAGCTGGGAAATAAGGAACAAAAAATTGACACAGTTTATGGGCAACAAATAATAAAAATGTTATGCCTTTAAATAAAACTCTTGGCAATAATAACACTGGCTTCCAAGGGAAAATTTTTAATTAAAAATTAGTACACCCCCAAGGTTTCTTGCAATTGCATCTTAATCTAATTGTTCTATCTTCTTTTTCCTTCTCAGGTGAATGTTTTCCCCTCTTCTTTTCATTTCTCTGGTATTAGAACAATTTGAGGACTATGTCAAGTTTGTGACTTCCTCTTGCTCCACTAATTCTGTCTTATGTGCTTTTTTCCCACAAGCAAAAATGGATTTGTGAGCATTGTTTCCCTTTGACATTGTTTTACTAATAAATTAAATTGTTCCTTTGGCCCTGTTCCCCAAAGTATATTCCATACCAGAAACCTCAGTGCCATTGTTCAGAGACAGGAGAGCACTGATGCTGTCAGAGGGCTTTGTGGCTGCAGCCACCTAGTGACTCCAGCCAAGACGTTAGTGGCACCAGATACTTGCAGCAGCTACAAATTTGCCACTAGTTCTGGTAACCAATTCACACGATACAAGATTTGTGCTTTTAATTTATTTTGAAGATAGTCACACAATAAGCAAAAAATTCAAAGGATAAAAAAGGACCTAAATCTTGTCCGCAGCCACCCAGATTTCCTGTCTTAGAAGTAACTCTAAGCAATCAGAGAACTCTAGATGCTGGCGAGGATGTGGAGAAACGGGTACCCTCCTACACTGTTGGTGGGAATGTAAACTGGTTTAGCCCCTCTGGATAACAGTGTGGAGGTTCCTCAGGAAACTAACAATAGAACTCCCCTATGACCCAGCAATAGCACTGCTAGGAATTTACCCAAGGGATACAGAAATGCTGAGGCATAGGAGCACATGTACCCCAATGTTCATAGCAGCACTCTCCACAATAGCTAAAACATGGAAAGAGCCTAAGTGTCCATCAACAGATGAATGGATCAAGAAGATGGGGTTTATCTATACCATGGAATACTACATGGCAATGAGAAACAATGAAATCTGGCCATGTGTAGCCACATGGATGGACCTTGAGGGTGTTATGCTGAGCGAAATAAGTCAGGCAGAGAAGGACAAATATCATATATTTGCACGTATAGGAGGATTAGGAGGAACTTAACTGAGGAACAAGGGGGAGAAGAATGGGGGAAATGGTGGGGGAAAGGGGGAGAGGCAAACCATGAGAGACTCTTGAATGCTGACAAAAACTGAGGACGGAAGGGTGTGGGGGGAGGGGGGATGGGCATGGAGGAGGACACTTGTGGGGATGAGCACTGGGTGTTATGTGGAAACTAATTAGACAATAAACTATTTGTAAAAAAATAAAAAATAAAAAATAAAGAAAGTACTCAGGAGAAAAAAAAAAAAAGAAGTAACCAATGCTCTGTGCTTCCTGACAGATACATTCTATGTGTATATGAGAATATATATATTTTTTTTTACAGAAACAGTAACACTGTGCTCACAGTCTCTTGTATGTCCCTTGTGTGCATTTAATTTTTAGATATCTATATCATGAAGTAGGAAAGCGGTAGAGAATGGTATCCTGAAAACCATTTAAAAGAAGTATTTGAAAGAGGAGTGTGTGCTCAGCTGTGTGAAATACTTAGGTGAGATGGGGATTGAGAATTTACCTCTGGGTTTGGCAAAAAAGGAAGCCATTTATGACTTCGGCAAGAACTGTTACTAGGGAATGGTGGGGGGCAGTAGCTGATGACATGGATTCAAGGGAGAATGGAGGAAGGAAGTGTAGACAACTCTGTGAGACAGATTCACCATTGACAATTTCTAAGGAGTTTTGCTGGAAGGGAATAGAAAATCGTGGAGCTGGAGCTGGGGTCACAAAAGGAGTGTTTTTAAGATGGGAGACATTATCGCTTGTTTGTACAAAATGAGGGATGATCCTCTAGAGCAGGTAAAGTGAATGACAGAGATACAAAAGGGACAGTTACAGGAGCACTGTCCTTGGCTGGGGAAGGAAATGGATTCAGGGCAACCTATGGGAGGGTGGCCTGTGATGGGCATGCAGACGGCTCATCCACAGGGACAGGCGGGCAAGCAGAACGTGTGGGCAGGGACAATGGCAGGTGTGGCCATGGGAGCAGGTGAAGGTCGTCCAGGACTGACTTCTGCAGAGTCCCTTAAAAAGCAGGGAGAAGGTAGTAGAGAGTTGGGGGTGGGGGGCGTGGTCATCTAGGGGAGGAAGAGAACTAGACCAGATAACTGGAAACTCTGAAGGCCCAACTGAAGCTAGTGGTTGTTTGTGGTTAAGAATTTGAAGTGAGATTGGTCAGTGTGTTTGTGTTTTTCTCGACCAGGTAAATATGTATATTCAGGTGAGATGTTAAACATAACTAGGGTTGGTGTTCCAGTAGAAGTGTACAACAGGGTGGTGAACAGAATAAAATGGCCCTCAAGAGTCCCTGCCTCCTGGTGTACACGACTTGCCCCGCAGGGTGGCAGGGCTTGTGGGTATGATGGGCTACCACCCTCATGATTACCTACGTTATGTGCAGAGGAAGAGATTTTGCAGGTCCCTCATCAGTGGACTTAGAGTTCTTCAAAAGGGATTATCCGGGGTGGGACTGACTAAGGAAGCCTTTGGAGAGGGTGAAGTTTTCCCTGAGCTCAGAGGCTTTTAAGAAGCAAATCATTTTAGCAGTGCCTAGGTGGCTTAGTCAGTTACGTGTCTGACTTTGGCTCAGGTCATGATCTCACAGTTCATGGGTTCAAGCCCTGCTTTGGGCTCTGTGCTGACAGCTCAGCGCTTGGAGCCTGCTTTGGATTCTGTATCTCCCTTTCTCTCTCTCTGTCCCTCCCTGCTTATACTCTATCTCTCTTTCTCTCAAAAATAAACAAATGTTTTTTAAAAAGAAGCAAATCATTGTAGGGGTGCTCAGTCAGTTAAGCATCTGACTCTTCCCAGTTCATGAGATCGAGCCCTACATCAGGCTCAATGCTGACAGTGCAAAGACTGCTTGAGACTCTCCCTCTCTCCCTCCTTCTCTCTGCCGCTCCTCTTTTTGCACTCTCTAAATTAAATAAATAAGCAAACAATAATTCTTTAAATAAAAGCAAATCATTTTAAGAAGTAAGCCATCATGAGTGCCACAGCTGCAAGAAATGAATTCTGTGTGAGTTTTGAAGCGGACCCCATGCCTCAGATGAGAAAGCAGCCCTCCAATAACTTGCCTGGTTGCAGCTGAGGAAAGGACCTGAGGAAAGGACCTGCCTAACATGTGCCTGGACTCCTGACCTTCAGAGATGGTGTAATACCAAGTAGGTGTTGTTTTGAGTCACTAAGTCTGTGATCATTTGTTATTGCTGCTTACAAATCTGAAACAGGTGACAACTGATTGTAATGAAGGATCACAGAAACTAAGCTGAGTGGGGAGGGAAATGGGAACATCAGGAGGGTATGGTACAGAGTGTGAGCATCAGTACTGTTACTGTTAGAATATTAGTTGAGTATCTAAAACGTGCTATGTGCTACCATACACAAGCTGCAGCAATGCTTACTGGCCTGAACAGCAGGCTCCATGTGGCTGTGGAGATGTCCTGCAATCCAAACATGGGGTGAGGAGGTGGTTTCCCCAGAGATGCAGATCTCATGCCAGGACACTGGCCAGAATGTTAGCAGCTTCACTGGGCTTCCCCAAAGGGACCTCAACTCAGGTCCTAGGGCCACAGGAAAGCCTAACTACTTGACTTGATGTTCCTACCCCGAGAACCAATTTATATCAGCTGCCTGCGAGGAAGCATCCTTTGCAAAAGACCCTGAGGAAAGAGATTGGATGGCACTTCCAAAAGATTGTTGGGATGCAGAGACCCAGGCAAAGAGAGATGTCAGAGCTAGAAAGAGCCTTTATGTAGTTGGGTCAAGACAGACTTCTCTAGGGCCGCCTGGGTGGCTTAGTCGGTTGAGCGTCCGACTTTCGCTTAGGTCATGATCTCGCGGTTCATGGGTTCGAGCCCCGCGTCAGGCTCTGTGCTGACTGCCAGCTCGGAGCCTGGAGCCTGTTTCGGAGTCTGTGTCTCCCTCTCTCTCTGACCCTCCCCTGCTTGCGCTGAGACAGACTTCTCTATATCATAGGCTAGGACAGGGCAAGAATACTGTTCTGCAACCCTTAATTAAGAGATGAGGTTTCAAAGCGATTCAAACGACACCAAATCCTAAGAAGTACTCTCAAGCTGAAATGAATCACTGGCTCCACTGTGCACTTGTTTTTTCTCAGAGCCTCGCTATTCCCTTTTGCAGTTTTACAACACTGCGACTATCTCAATAATCTTAAGTGGCGTCAGAGTGTTCAAAACAAAATTATATTTAATTCAAACAATAAAACTATCCCATTAGAGCTCTTATGAGAAAGAGTAGAGACTGACAGATGGAAAAAAAAAAAAAATCAGAGGCTGTCACAACACCAAAAGGTTAGGGATCGTTTGGTCAAACCTTTAGTTAATAAATGCATAATGAAGTTTCCGATCTCACCACTTTGTAATTGTTTGTGCCCTGTAATGTGGGATTTCATTGTCATCTCATAATGTCATTTTATAATGGAAATGATGCAGACCAGGCAGGGTACTTTAGTAAGTCGCATTTTCCATAGCTGTCCCAAAGGGCCATCTTTTGTTAAACCCTTGCTGTTGTCTTTTAAGAGCTTTCCCTTCCTTACACAAGGATTAAAAAAGAGTCCATTTGGTGTTGACTGGTCTTCACTATCTATGGAACCCGTGATTACAAGGGAAGCTGCAAGAATAAAAGGAAAGACATTCCAAGTAAGGAAAAAGAAATTGGGTAGCTGCAATATGGGTCCCTCTAAGTATTGTTTCTAAGCAAACAAAGGAACTCAATTAGTACAACTCTCATTTTGGAGAGTTTTCCATAAAAGCTAACCCTGTGGCTGTTTGTTACCGCTAAACATTCACACAAGACTTAGAGAAGGCTTTCTGACAAGCCATCCCAGCCTCCTTCTCGAAGCACGTTCTTCTCTTGGCTTGCAGGACACACTCTCTCTGCACGCTGCGCCACGATGAGCTTCTCGGATCCTGCAGCTACAATACTAACTTTATCCTGACAAACGCCTCGAGCTTTGACCTCTCCTCTGAGCTGCAAACGAAAATGAAACTGCCACAATGACTCTTTTAATTTAACTTAAAGTTAATTTAAGTTATGCCTCTGTTTACATCTTTCCAAGACTTCCTCCTGCGTTTAGAATGAAAGGCAAACATCTCCGACGCACTTGAACGCCCGCCTTCCTGTGTCGCGCCGCCACCTCTACCTCGCCTCCACCCAGCTGCACGTCCCAGGTCCCAGCCGAAGGGGGCACCGCAGGATGTATCACTTCCTCCCTGGGAAGTGATTCCGCCCATCTTCCCTGCGCGGGCGCCTACTCGGGGTCTCTGCTCAAGCGTCCTTCTGCAAAACGTCCCTGAACACCCCACCTAGAACAGATCCTCCTGCCCACACCCACTCACACTCTCTCATCTCTTGATTTGTGGTATTTCTCCACAGAACTTTGTACTACTTCAAAATATAGTTTTACTTGTTATCTGTCTCTCCGCTATAATGTAAGCTCCATGGTGGTACAGACTTCAGAGTATTCAGTGCTCTCTGGTCCAGGCCTAAAATAATACCAGACTTAATAAGGATTTGTTATATAGCATTATTATTGTAGAGATAAGAAACTAAAGCTTGAGGTGTGTATCAGTTTTCTACTAAGGCTGTAACTAATCATCACAAACTTAGTAGCTTCAGACAGTAATCTTTGCTGGCAGGGCGGTGTTCCTTCTGGAGGGAGACTTCGCAGGAGAAACCATTGCCTCGGCCTTTTCCAGCTTCTAGAACCGCTTGTGTTCTTTGGCTCGTGGCCCATTTCTCCATCTTCAAAGCTCATCATTCCAAAGTCCAATTCTCTTGACACATGTCCTTTTTCTGACCCTGGCTCCTCCCAATGTCCCATGTTTCAGGATGTGTGTGATAACACTGAGTCCTCCTGGATAGTCCAGAATATTCTTTCCACCTCAACGTCTTTAATCACATCTGTAACAAAAAAAAAAAAAAAAAAAAAAATCCCTTTTGCTGTGTAAGGTAACATTCACACATTCCAGGGATTAGAACATGGACATCATTGGGGAAGAGCCAGGCATTTTTCTGTCTATCACATGATGTTTAAGTAACTTTCTGAAGGTCGATTAGCTGGCAGGTGGCAAAGATGAGTTTTTAACTTGAGTTTTTTTGACTCCATAGTGAAAATTCTATGGCGTGTGCAGTCTTTGAAGCCGAGATATACCACCACTTGTCCAGTGCGAGCAAAGCCTCTTGGGAGGACTCAACTTGGAGTGGTTCCAAGACTCTGAGGAAGAAATCCTGATATTGTAGCAATGGTGGCAGCATTGACTTTCTTTCAGTTTCTCTTCCCCATTAAGGCATCTTTACCATATGTGGCAAATGATTCCTGTCACTCTGGAAGAGTTTAATGTAACAAGTCTGCTCTAAATGTACAAGTTATATACACTGATAAACATGTCCCAAGTTTCCCTGAAGAGATTACTTTTATGATTCCGAGCTATATGAAAAATAATAATACTGATCATAACTACTATTTTCTGAGCACTGTTATTTCCAAGATACCTTCACGTGTTCATTATCTCACTTCATTCTTACTACAACCACTAATGATAGGTATGATCAGTTTTGTTGATAAAGAAATTGATGTTTATAGGTATGGAGGGAATTACCATACAGTTTCAAGTGTTAAGAAGAGATTCAAAGACTGATCTGCCTGCCTCCAAAGTTCATACTCTTCCAAAAATCCAAATATCTTCCAAGGCAAAGGAAAGGTTTCCTGCTGAACTCTTCATTCACTATCAATAACCAGAGAGCCAGGGGTGGGTGGGGAGAGATTTGAAATGTAGGGCACTAGTGGATTTCTTTCTGGAAATTTTTTCTTGGGAACTTCAAAAGCAAGATAGTGGGTGTGTGGAGTTTTGCAAGGTTCAGCATCCTTTACCCCTCGTGTGGGTTAGCATAGAGCCCAGAACATTGTAAATACCTAGTAAATATTGGTGAAGCTTACTGAATAAATTTAGATGCAAATTTGCAACTGTTTTCAGAGGATGAGCTATTGCTCGCCTCTTCCATGAGATCACACTAAATTTGGTTGGGAGAAAAGAAGATAACCCCAGGTAGTACACTAATAGCAGGAACCCTAAACACAGCAGGGAAGGGATGCTGTCAGTGCCGTGCTCCACGCCCTCATGGGAATGATAGTTTTCAAAGAATTAGTTGCAGGGTGGTAACTACCGATGCACACGCTACCAGGTGAAGCTTCGAAATCCTTTAACTCTTACCAATCTCTTCTCTGAACCTCTCCCCTGCACCACTCTTGATTCATTTATTTACTCATTGAGCTAGCATACTATTAAAAAACAGTAATAGTATAAAGATATATAAAATAAGTGCACCAAAGGGGCCCCTGGGTGGCTCAGTCTATTGAGCACCCAACTTCAGCTCAGGTCATGACCTTGCCATTCATGAGGTCCAGCCCCCACCTCCTGTCAGGCTTTCTGCTTCAGATCCTCTGTCTCCCTCTCTCCCCCCTCTCAATAAATAAACATATTTTAAAGTGCACTAAAGTGTTACAGGAGTTATACACATTTACCATGGACAGTGAGAAGCTCAAAAAGCATATTGGTAAATTCTCCCTTAGTGAGAGGTTAATGTGGGATCAGGAAAGACTTCAGACAAAGGAAGCCTTTAAGGACCGGTTAGGTGCTCCTAAATTTAGATGGGAAAGTAGGATTTATATGGGGAAAAAGAATGTTTCCAGGTAAAAGGAATAACATGAGCAAAGGTCCAGCAATATTGAGCCACTGTGTTTTAAAAAAACTAAGAACTAAAGGCTGGTTTAGTGGCTACTTTTCATTGTGCAACAATGGCTATCAGTAAAAAACAGAAGTCAGTGTAAGCCAACAAGCACTCATGGGTGCTTTCCGCTCCTGCGCTGTATACTTGCTTGGCCAGAGCTGCAGGCAGCTCTGCCAACCCCCCACCCCCATCCCCGATGCCTGCTTCTACACAAGCACGTGGCCTTCCTGCTTCAGCAGCGTCAGCGCTGCAGCCAGGGGAGGGCTCCACTTCCTGCGCCTGGTCAAGGAATAGATGAAGCTCCTCTCTCCTGCTT
Organism: Hyaena hyaena; assembly: GCF_003009895.1. NCBI lineage: Eukaryota > Metazoa > Chordata > Mammalia > Carnivora > Hyaenidae > Hyaena > Hyaena hyaena. The sequence continues at coordinate 641,739 of NW_024081253.1, read as the reverse complement.
CTTTACCTCTTGAAGCAGCTTTCGGGTTCTTCCTCCTATTGCTTCCTCCACATCTCACCTCCATTTCTTCTCTTCAGTGGGACCTTCTAAATATTTAATGTGTACCTAGCTGCCACCTCTCATGTGAGCCAGTAGACCTAATGGAAGTAGTGGTGGAAAAACAAGCGGCGATTTTACCCATCATTAAGCTAAAACAAAACAGAGAGTCTGGAACAAACTCTGGAAGCTTTGTTTATGTGTCTTTCCTATGTTCATAAACCTTAGAGATGAGATGAGGTAGGTAATTAAGGGATAAGCTTTAGTCCTTGAACATTCCATACTTTTCCTCATCTTATATTAGTTTGTACCCATTATTTAATCTATTCAGAGAGAAGTCCACAATAGAGAAATCTCCTATAAAAGATCATTGTGAGCGGATGATTAATATTGTGACTTGATGTACTTTTACATCTGCACTGCAAGCTTATCCAGGGATAAGTATCTTGGAAACACAAAATTTCCAAATCTAAATGTCAAAGCAAGTTCAAAAATAGCCCACTGGAGTGCTTCCCTTAAGCAAAGCAAATCCCCCTCCAAGTCCAACATGTCAGGGGTGTGCAAAGTTTAAAGCAAGGATGGATAATTCTACCATAAAGCCCAAAATATTGGCAGGGCCTGTGAAAGATCTATGATCGGCCACGTATTATGAGAGACTATTTTTATCACTCTCTTCCCAAACAACGGGACTTTCTGCATTTGCAATTCCGGATAGTCATCCCAAAGTAAATATCATGAGTAAAGGTCTCCAAAAATAAAAGGATAGTTTCAAAAACACTAATCTAAAAAGAAAATGTTTCACCACCACCCACACTACGGTTTTCATTTCTTTCCTTTTCCACTCTCAAATTTCTATATATCTCTAAGAATCATGGTTTCACTTCCCTTTAGACATCGTCAGCACTGTCCCTTAGAGTCAGAAAGGATCCTAAGTGTCATTTAATCCAATGCTTTCATTTCACACATGACAAGCTTGACAGATTGAATGGAGCACCTGATACCCTAAGGCCATGTAGCAGGAGAGATACTAATATGAAAAGTGCATGAGTCCTCCAATCATGTAACAAAAATAATTTCATTTATGCCTTAAAGAACGTTTATATTTATTTGAAGAGACTGATACTGTATATACACAGAAAAGGTTAATTGCAAAAAGATGAAACAAAGTGCAATATAGAGACAGAAGGAAGTTATTTTGACTCGGAATGTTGGAAGTAAATAGGACTTGGACTAAATTTGAAGAATGGGTATAGTTTCACCAGTGTAAGTGCAGAAAAAAGCTGTTTTCCATAGTTGGAATAGTGTGGGTAAAGATTCATTAATAGTAAAAACAACAACAACAACCAACATGTGTGTCCCAGGAGCTCTCCAATCTGACTTGAGAGAAGCAATGGAAAAAGTATCCTGGGGTACCTAGGTAGCTCAGGCGGTTAGGCATCTGACCTCAGCTCAGGTCATGATCTCGCGATTCGTGGGTTCAAGCCCCGCATCGAGCTCTGTGCTGACATCTCAGAGCCTGGAGCCTACTTCAGATTCTGTGTCTCTTTCCCTCTCTTTGCCCCTCCCAAGCTCATTCTCTCTGTCTCTCTCTCTCTCTCTCTCTCAAAATAAATAAATAAACATTAAAAAAAGAAAAGAAAAAAGGAAAAGTATCCAAATTTGGAAAGTTACGGAATTAGGACAGGTGAAGTCTAACTATGTTTTATAGTATTTTGTGTGAAGTGAGATTTTTTATTGGAAAAAGGAGAGGGAAGAGAGATTATATATATAATAGCATTGGAGTCAAGAATTGAGTTGCCAAGGGTCCTAAATCAGGATTAGGGCCTCCTAGTGTTGAGGGCTTAGCAGTAAGGATGCTTCGGTCTGCAAGAAGCAGACAACCCTAATTTCAACAAATCAGTCAACTTACTATCTCATGTACAAAAGAAGTCCAGAGGTAGGTACTTTCAGGATATGTTTATTTAGCAGTTTGTCAAATTTGTCAAGGAATATTGTTTTTTCCATTTTTTTGTCTTCTGTCGTCCATGCCACATTTGGTTGGATCTGTCTTCATGTCATAAAGTGGCCTCTGCAGTTCTTGCTGTCACTGCACGCACCACTAAATCAATATAAGAACAGAGACTACTTCATCCTGGGCTTCCTTTTACGAATGAGGAGTTATTTTCATAAGCTGTCTAGCTGTCTTCTCATTTGGCTTGAGCTGCATCATATATTCATTCCTAAACCAATCTCAGATTACCTGAAGAGGACTCGGATTACAAAAAGTGACCAGGATTTTACCATTGAGTCAAGTGGGGTGAAGTAAACATCTAAACAACGTCAGGACTTTGCCAGCAAGGACACAAAGACATTGGCTTTTGAGGAGATAAGTCATACTGTTAAACGACCACAGCTATTCTCTAAACCCTCTTTTGGGGAAATGATCAAGTAAAGACCCTCCCTCCCTACTCCCAACAATGGCTCATCCACAAAGCCTGGAGAAGATGAAGGCTGGGGGTTCCTCAAGGCAGCAGCAGGTCTGGTATAATAAATAATGATTTGGAGCTAGGACCACAGTGGCTTTATATCCTATTCAAATCACTAGGCAGTCAGGTGCTGAGGAGAGGAGCAGAGGGAGGAGGTAGTTCAACGTGTCAAGCAAAGGTTCAGAGAATTTAAGGAAGACGTTTGGAGATAAAGTAGGATCTTCTCTGTCCTGGTGTTGGGCAAGATTGCTCCATCGCCTCATTAACCAATCTTAACTCTCGGAGGGTAGGTCCTTCCCAATTGCATGCCTCTTGCCAGTAATATGGTGTTCAATACATATATTTAAAGATGTCTCAAATTAATTTATTATTCTCTCCATTACTTTATTTCATAACATGATGTCAGAATTCTTAATGCCTCAGTAAAGGTAATGTTTTGGTTAAGGTAACTGTTGCATCTTGCGTCAAGGGCATACAATCTGAGCACCCATTTCAATTTTCATAATCATACGTTGCTACATTGTCATTTCAGTAAGGAAATGATGATGATGTTTTGTGAAACCACGTCTTTTTTTTTTTTCCACTGTTTTTTACTTATGATAAGAGAGAACACAAAAACAGAATGAGTCACTCCATGGCCGCCACTTCCCTTTCATTTTCCTTCCTGTTTTCCCATTGGAGGCTGTTCGTAAGGTCACTGATGGGCTCATTAGATTCTCAAATCAGTTTTAGATAAAAGTATTGAAGAGATATTTTGTCCTTCATTCGACAAATATTTATTCCAGACACTGTGCCAGAGAATAAAAAATCCAAATAAGATACAGACATCTACTTAACGCAGCTATTAAAAATGATAAAATAAAAGCCCATTTATTGGCATAGAAAGATGTTTACAATAAATGAAATTACATGTCTATAGGTATAGTTTACTTTGGTGTGTGAGGATATAACATCAAGATATTTTTTAATTCATTATTTATATATAAATATGCATAGATACATGTGGAGGTGGAGAGTGTTATTTTAAGCAAACAAAAACACTGAACTGCAGTCATTCTGTCTTCTAAGGGGTGGTAAGGAGTGACAGAATTCATGCCAGGGGGAAAATAAATCTCTATTCTATTTCCTTTTGCCTACACAAACCAGTGCAAACCAGTTTTGCCTGAGAAAGATAACAATCAAAAGAAAGATTAGAATTTCAAAATACACAGTAGATTAGTTTTGCCTAACATTTTAACTTTCCAGCAGTGTGCACTATTTTTATTACAAGAATCTAAAAGAATATAGTTTCTATCTTCAAGGAACTACTCTAGAAAAGAACTTATAAATAAAACATTGCCATACAATATTATAGGGGTTATTGGAGGGGAGATATGTATACAGTGTATATTCGTGAAAGCACAGATGGAGAAGCCACCAGCTCTGCCTGGAGGCTCATAGAAAGACTTCCCCCAGGATTTGGCTTCTGAATTGGGTTTTAAACCAAAATCTCTCAGAGAGAATACCATATGCTAAAGCACAAAGAAGCCCGATGACCCAGTAAGACTGAATCACAGATGGGTGTGTATGGAGACCCACATAGGGAGGGAGAAGTGAGAAAAAGAAGAAGCTATAATAGTAGATGGTGATCAGATAATGAAAATACAACCTTCACTTCATGAAGAAGCCATTGAAAATTATATATTTTAAAATTTTTTTAAGTTTATTTTTGAGAGAGAGAGAGAGAGAGAGTGAGGAAGCACACAAGAGAGGCAGAAAAGGAGAGGGAGAGAGAGAGAATCCCAAGCAGACTCCACACTGTCAGTACAGAGCCCATCACAGAACTCGAACTCACAAACCATGAGATCATGACCTGAGCCAAAACCAAGAGTCAGACGCTTGACTGACAGCCATCCAGGTGCCCTGAAAATTATATTTTTTAACAAAAAGGTAAACACAATTTTTAAATTTTTTGCATTTTTTGTAATCATAAAACAAAAGAGAGAATTAACTCTTTTCATAATCTGAAGCTTTAGATCCGTTAGACTAATTCTTTCAGATTAGAGTAGTATATCCAATGTGGGTCCCCAGACTGGGATCAGCCAGTGATAAATTTTCATCAGTCTAAGAAGCAATAAGAGAAATAAGTACAATGTGGTGAATTTTGTATACAACTAAATCTATTCCATTTTTTATTGTTATTCATTAACAAAACAAAAAATTGACAATCCTGTGTTAGTGCCCGTAGTTTGTTTTTAGTTTCTCATCCATGAAAGAAAGCTTAAGTTCAGTAAACCACTAGAGTACCGTTGTCTAGTTTCACTAGACTGAAAATAACCAGAAAAAAAGGAAAATAAGCTGAACATAAACACAGGAAAAACAAGAGAGGAGTCAGAGAGTTAGAGGAAATTCCAATGGTCTAAGAGAAAGTGTGGAGGGAGAAAAAGAACTAAATTTAATAGCAAATAAAGCATTTGTTCCCAGCATGGTTGGGATAAATCTTTAATTTTATTTTAAGAGAGACACCATACATCTTTCTTTCAGATTTTTCATGCCAAATATCTAGTTTACACGCTTGTATTTTTAGGAAACTCATTTGGGGCCCGAAATAAAGGCGGAGGTATAAATTTCCTTTTGTTAGGAGACAGGTGTCTTCTGCACAACTGGCTACCAGAAAAATTTTTTGACCACATGAATCTTTTGTCATTTTGACCAAATGAATCTTTTGTTTGCCTTTTTTTTTAATGCTGAAAAACCTTCCTCAGTAGATTGTGTTGAGAATTCTAACAAGGAAGGAATTGTTCCGGCTTGTGGAATGCAGCGGAATTGCAGGGTATTTGCTGGGAGTTTCACCTTATAATTCACTTTTCCTCTGCACTGTCTTCTTTTTTTCAGTATTGTTCGTGTTCATCATTCTGTAGTCCATCTACTTGTAACTGCTGGTTTGTTTCCTGAGTGGTTGTATTTTGCCTGTTACTGGCATGTAAACTCCTTGAGGCCAGTTACCTCCTCTTCTACCTGCCCCTCCAGGGCACCCAGGTCCACAGACTCATTTAAGTCTGTTTGCCTTCTTCTTCCCACAGGGAGCAATAAAACAAATGACCTTAACTCCATAATCCTCATCCCTGATTTATAGACTGAGGTTAAACCATAAGGGGTTTTAATTTCAATCCTATCAATCAATGTGTTTTGGCAGGATATCTCAAAGTCAAACATCATAAAGATAGATTTAATGTTAATTTATTGTTATATAAATGGAAATATCCTTTTCATATTTCACTTTCCATTTAGGTTAGATCATAATAAAAATTAAATCCATCTGCCTCTAGCATATGCATGGTATGTTTAGTTAGAGACAAGAAGAATAGAAATTAGAAGGGTAGATTTGAAGACAGATTTGAAAAGGACAAACAGATTTTCAAATTAGATTTTGTCTTTTTTAATATATATTTTTTAATGTTTATTTATTTTTGAGAGAGACAGAGACAGAGCTCGAGCAAGGAAGGGGCAAAGAGAGAGGGAGACACAAAATCCAAAGCAGGCTCCAGGCTCTGAGCTGTCAGCACAAAACCTGACATGGGGTTCAAACTCACAAACTGTGAGATCATGACATGAGCCGAAGTCGGACGCTTAACCGACTGACTCACCCAGGCATCCCACCAATATCACTACTTCTTAAGATTAGTAATAACTACCATTTAATGAACACTTACCATACAGAAGGCATTATGCTAAAAACTTCATACGTATATATTCATACGCAATTGTGTTTGTTCTTATAATGACACTATAAGACAGGTGCTTTTAATGCCCCCACATTACAGATAAGGAAACTGAGGCTTACTGAATGGAGACACTGGTTAGTAAGAGGCAAAGCCAGAAATGAAATCCAGGTCTGTGTCTAACTCTGAAATCCATAGGCAATAGCCTGGATAATTATAAAATATGTAGGCCTATTGGTAGCCCTATAACTCATGATCACTCAACTCGTATATTACCCAATACTGTCTGACAACCTTGTTATAAATTGTCTAGTAAGAAAACACTCTTTGCAAAGACCATTTCATACTTCCTCCATTATTGGCACACCAGAATCTCTCTCGATAAATATTTGTTTAATAATAGTAGTAGTAGAAGCACCTGGTAGCTCAGTTGGTTAAGCGTCCGACTTGGGCTCAGGTCACGATCTTACAGTCCATGAGTTTGAACCCCACGTCAGTCTCTGTGCTGACAGCTCAAAGCCTGGGACCTGCTTCAGATTCTGTCTCCCTCTCTCTCTGCCCCTCCCCTACTCACACTCTCTCTCTCTGTCTCAAAAGTAAATATTTAAAAAATTTAAATAATAATAGTAGTAATAACAATTGCAAGCACTTCGATAACACCATACTCCAAGGACTTTCCTTAATTTCATGTATTCTGACTGATTTAATCCTCACAACAAGCTTATGAGGTAGGTACTATAGCTTTCCCCGTTTTACAGATGAGGAAACTGAGGCACAAACAAGTTAGAAAATGTGTTTTGGGTCATATAAGTAGTAAGTGGTAGAATTAGACTTCAAGCCCAGCAGTCTAGCAGTCGCTTCCATAGTTCCATAATCTGTAGCCCAACTAAATAAATGAATGAATAAACCCGAATGATATCTGCCAACATAAATCAAATTATATCACTGCTTGATTTAAACCCTTCAGAGACCCCCCCCATTGCATGTGTAATAAAAATGTTAACTTCTTAGCCCAGCCTGTAAGGTGTTGTATGATCTCCTACTTCATCTTTTGCCTCATGGGTTAGGCCCCTCATTCTCTTCAGTCAGAGACAACAGATTTCATTCAAGTACTTTCTTACCAATTCAGGCACTTCACACATGCTGTTCTTTCTCTCTTGGAGGCTCAGCCTCATACTCTTAACTGGTTCATTTCTACTCATTATTCAAGACTTCACCTAAATATAACTTCTTATGAGAGACTTCTCTAATACACCAATATAACACAGATGTCCACTTCTGTTATATAATCTGAGAGCATTTAAAACAATTTCAAGTTGTGTGTGTGTACGTGAGGTGTGTGTGAGTAGATCTGATTGTCTTTCTCTTTTGCCAGCCTATAAATCTGATGAGGGCAGATACTATGATTCTTTTTTTCTATAAATGGCCCATACTAGGTATTTGAGAAAGGTTGTTGGAAGTAAGAATGAATTCATGAGTGAATAAATAAATGAATGAACAGCTCAATGAAAAGCATTATTCATAATGAATTCTCAAAATATCGTATGTCTATATGTATGACTGCCAACCAAATATATCTTGCCAAGCACTAACTTAAGAACCAATACACACTGAAAGAATATCTGCTATGTGTTTGAGGAGCTGGGATTGAGTATGGTTATCAAGTCAAGGATATAATGAAAACAAAGGCAGATCTACCTCTTCTTTACTTTCTTACAATGCAAAATATGGTAACTATAATTTTATCTGCTAAACCTGCAGTAACAGCACACGCTCTCTTCTTTGAGAAAAATCTCCTGCATATCACAGGACTCCGCCCCAGGTGGGAGCAAGGAACCAGGTCAAACCAGTCAGGGTCTCCTGTACCTCTAGCCACAGTGATTCATTCAGAGATGAGCATAAGGTCCGCCATGGGCCACTCAGAGCCCTCCAGATACCTGTTAAGTTAGTTCAAATATGGCACATTCCTCTGTCTTTGGAGTCACAGATACGAGAAGATTTCAATTTAAGGCTGCTAAATTGTCATCTTCCCAAGTAACATGGTGGAAACCTTTCTATATTACAAGAAAAAGAGGTCAAGGTGCTAACATAAATAGAAATAAATAGAAATAAGAAACAGAGAAAGAGAAGCCACTAACATCATTTAAACCCCTGTGCCCAGCTATACCCAAAGTCAGCTGTAGCCCAGACTTCCACGTAGGTAAGCAAACAAATATCTCCTTTTTATAAAGTTGATTTGAGAAGTCCTTTCTATTATTTGTAGCCATGTGCGCTGACCCACAGAAATTCCCAACCAACAACGCTTCTAGTACTTGAAAGCACAAGCCCTTGAAGAGAACTCTTTTCAATATTTGCAAATAACTTAAAAGGTTATTGCTTGGGTTCAGTTTTATAGTGAGCTTACACACGGTGTATAAAAACAGAAAACACTGTCCTAATCATAATACCATACCAGGCCATACAAAGTCAGAGAAAGTAGAATATCCCTGGGAAAGGAAGCAAGAAGGAAGAAAGTATCCCTTCCAGAGAAGAACTTCTGTTCCCCTCTCCACTGAGGGCTGCTGCTATTGCAGGGGAGGATCCTGGGAATCTACTAACCATGTTTCCTGCATGCCCTAGGGAAAATTCCATCAGATCAGGCCTGGCTTCCTCAAGAAAAGTGTGACTCCTGGGCCTGCTTCGGTTTTAACCTAAATCTGAGCTATCACTATTCCTTTTCTTTGCGGGAGGGGCGGGATAGAGAGAGAGGGAGAGAGAGAATCCCAAGAAGACTCTATGCTATCAGTGCAGAGCCTGATGCAGGGCTTGAACTCACAAACAGCAATATCATGACCTGAGCCAAAACCAAAAGTCCAATACTTAACCAACTGAGCCACCTAAGCACCTCTGGGCTACCACTATTTTAAACTTCTAGAACACATAATCCTACCATCATCTGACTCTTTGGAGCTCTTGTAACAGTTGAAATTTCACATCTTATTTGTGTGATGGGATCAACGTGGGGATTACACCCCAAGATTTTTATCCTTGTTGTTCCTCAGCACCTTTGAAAAGAGGGCAAACAACACAGAGAGAACAACAAATTTAAATGATCTTCTAAGTAGATTTTTTTAACTTATAGTATAAGAAATGGTCTGAAAGCAAAACGTGGGCTCATCTACAAGTGTGAGTTTTTTGACATGGAATTCTGTGTATGTTTTTAAATATTTTTTATCCCAAGAGCTTGGTTTTCTAAAAAGAAAAAGACTTAGGTCATATTAATCACTAACATTTAGAAAGCATTTACTGGAAGGCAGATGTGGCTTCTTGTTGAAATATTTTTTGTACTGTCTTCATTTTGAAGATGAGAAAAAACAAAGAGGTTAGGTTCACACAGCTATGTGACCACAGCTTCTCTACTATTGCCTGTCCCTTTACCTTTTCCAGAATCCCAATACTCCTTCCAGTCTCGGGTATCTCCAGTCAGCTTTTTCTGCCCTCTTGAACGTCAGCAATTTTAAATCCTGATTACTCTGCATGAAATTTTGACCCTATACTCAGTCATTTTATTCTACTTTCTGGAAGACTCTTCAACTTTACCTTACATTTCTCTTATAGAACTTTTAATAAACATCTTTATTTCCAAGAGCTGTCTTTTATTCTCTGAATTTTCTTTTTAAAGTTTATTTATTTTTCAGAGAGAGAAAACATGAGTGGAGCAGGGGCAGAGAGAGAGGGAGAGAGAATCCCAAGGAGGCTCCACACTGTCAGCAAAGCGCCTGATTCAGGACTCAAACCCACGAACCATGATATCATTAGTCAAGCTGAAGTCAGACGTTTAATCAACTGACTTCAGTGGTTTAACCAACCACCCAGGCACCTCCTTGTTCTCTGAATTTTCTTTCTCATGGCATCCTTAATCCTTCCTGTCAGGATACGTATTAGAATTTATTTGTGTTTCTCTTTTGTTCCTTGCACTGTGTTTCTTTCCTCAGGGACATTTTGTTTGTATGTTTTCACTGGTGTTGGAGTGTTACCTCAAATGCGTGGTGACCCCATAGTCCTCATTCATATTTGCGCATAATACTCTAATAAGCCAGTTGGAGTTTTCATTAACATGAATGACATTTTTCAACCTACAGTTTGCTTCAGAATTGTAACTCAGTGAGTAAGCCATTATACCAGGGTCCCTAAATGATACCATTTAGAGATCAATTGTGAGGGAAAGCTGTTCATTTAGAGAAGAAACTTCTGATCTTCTCATTGAAGACGAAAAGAAATTGTGCCAACATTATGCACATTGTAGCAGTTGACTATTTCATATGTCAACTTCCATCCCTTGTTATGAACCCAGAATCTCTGAGGCCTCTCTGCATTCTGCCAAGTAAATCTGCTTTCTTCTTCCTCCTTTTTTTCTGAGACTTTCTAGGGTGCAGCCTCCCTGCTACATCTATGAACACTCCATTCACGGTCCTTTTAGAATTTGTTGAACTCTATCTTCTTCTAATGGCACCTCTTACATCCCCTCCTGTACATTTGCATAAACCTATTCTTTTGTGATCATTTTATTACAAAGTCAAGAGGAGAAGTGATAAATGCTGGCTTCAACCAGAAGTCTGATCTCTATTTCCACAGGTGCTTGGGGTCCCACCCTGTCTCTCTCTGTGGGACTTCAGTCTTGCCACAACATATCTCTTCTCTCCCATATCTCTTCTCATTGTTCCCTCTCTCATCGGCTTTTACCATGGCACATGCTCACAGCTCTATCAGCTTAAAAAAGAAAAGAAAAAAATTAATAAAACAGTACTAAACCCTATTACACTTTTTCATGACAACCTCATTCCTCTCTGAAAAGCCGAGAATATTGACCTAATTGTCTACATTTGTTTCTTCACCTCCTGATTTTCCAGTGACTCCTCAGCTACTGCAATCCTACCCTCACTGTCATCCATGGAAACTGTCTTCATCAACTGACATCTTTGTTATCAATCTAATATCTACTTTCCATTATCATATTTGACCTCTCTCGCACTTGACACCAATGTGTCCCATCTTCCACAAACCACAAAATCCAAGTTTCTTCCTCAATTTCTTTATTAGTTCTTCTTAGTATTCCCCATGAATTCCTCTTTCTCTGTTTATTTTTTAAGTGTTAATATTTTTCAAGATTCTGCACTAAGTTTCTTCTATTTTCACTCTAAAAATTATTTCAAACATATGGCCAACTAATCTTTGACACAGCAGGAAAGAGTATCCAATGGAATAAAGACTGTCTCTTCTGCAAATGGTGCTGGGAAAACTGAACAATGGCATGCTGGAAAAATTAACCTGGACCATTGTCTTACACCATACACAAAAATAAACTCAAAATTGATGAAAGACCAAAACGTAAGACAAGAAACCATCAAAATCCTAGAGGAGAAAACCTCTTTGACCTCAGCCACAGCAACTTCTTACTCAACACATCTCTGGAGGCAAGGGAAACAAAAACAAAAATGAACTATTGAGACCTCATCAAAATAAAAAGCTTCTGCACAGAGAAGGAAACAATCAGCAAAACAAAAAGGCAACCAATGGAATGAGAGAAGATATTTGCAAATGACATATCAGATAAAGGGTTAGCATTCAAAGTCTATAAAGAACTTATCAAACTCAACACCCAACAAACAAATAATCTAGTGTAGAAATGGGCAAAAGACATGAATAGACACTTCTCCAAAGAAGACATCCAGATGGCACAAGAAAAAAGACTCATCACTCATTGTCATGGAAATACAGATCAAAATCACAATGAGATATCACCTCACACCTGTCAGAATGGCTAAAATTAACAACTCAGGTAAAGACAGATGCTGGCGAGGATGCAGAGAAAGAGGGATGCTTTTACATTGCTGGTGGGAATGCAAACTGGTGCAGTCACTCTGGAAAACAAGATGGAGGTTCCTCAAGAAAATAAAAATAGAACTACCCTACGACCCAGCAATTGCACTTACATGTATTTATCCAAAGGATACAGGCCTGCTGTTTCAAAGGGGCACATGCACCTCAGTGTTTATAGTAGAGCTATCAACACTAGCCAAAGTATGGAAAGAGCCCAAATGTCCATCAGTGGATGAATGGATACAGAAGATGTGGTATATATATATATATATATATATATATATATATGTACAATGGAGTATTACTCAGCAATAAAAAAGAATGAAATCTTGCCATTTGCAGCAACATGGATGGAACTAGAGTGTATTATGCTAAGAGAAATTAGTCAGTGAGAGAAAGACAAATATCATGACTTCATTCATATGTAGAATTTAGGATACAAAACAGATGAACATAAGGGAAGGAAAGCAAAAAGAATATAAAAACAAGGAGGAGGACAAACAATAAGCGACTCTTAAATACAGAGAACAAAATGAGGGTTGTTGGAGGGATAGTGGATAGAGGGATGGGCTAAGTGTGCAAGAGGCATTAAGGAGGACACTTGTTGGGATGAGCACTGGGTGTTATATGTAGGCAATGAATCACTGGGTTCTACTCCTGAAATCATTATTGCACTATATGCTACCTAACTTGGATGTAAATTTAAAAAAATGAAAAATAAGAGTAATCCTGTGGAGAAAAAATAAATAAAATAAAATGAGAATTATAGGAGTGCCTGGGTGGCTCAGTCAGTTAAATGTCCTGAAACCCCTGGTTTCAGTTCAGATCATGATCTCCTGGTTCGTGAGTTTGAGCCTCGCATTGGGCCCTGCACTGACAGCTCAGAGTCTGCTTAAGATTCTCTCCCTCCCTCTCTGCTGCTCCCCTGGTCTCTCATTCTCTAATAAATAAAAACACTTTAAAAAGTAAACAAATAGGGGTGCCTGGGTGGCTTAGTCGGTTAAGCGTCCGACTTTCGCTTAGGTCATGATCTCGCGGTTCGTGGGTTCGAGCCCCGCGTCGGGCTCTGTGCTGACTGCCAGCTCAGAGCCTGGAGCCTGTTTCAGTCTGTGACTTCCTCTCTCTCTGACCCTCCCCTGCTCACGCTGTCTCTCTCTCTTTCTCTCCTAGAAATAAATAAAAAAAAATAAAAATAAAAAAATTAAAATTAAAATTAAAAAAAATAAATAAAAAGTAAACAAATAAATAAAATAAGAATTATATAAAATTTGTACCACGTATCTGTGAAGGTAGGTCTCTATGTCCTTTATTTCTTACTTTTGACCTCTAATTAACCCAAGACAGACTCCTAACAAATAATTTAATCAAACCCTTACAAAAAGGTAGTTTCCCAACTTCTATTTTGTCATTAGATTGCTAGAGGTATGCTGAAAAAGAAATAATAAATCATCATCTGCCTATACTTCTAACAGACCCAAATCTGCACAATTCAAAATCAGGGAACAGAGTGAGATTAAATAAAATACTCTATGTATAATGTCAATTATACCTTTGGACAATAACTTGACTTCACAAATTTGACAATAAAGCATTTTTCTCCTTTCTTAAAGGTTTAGTCTGTCTTGGAAGGGTTGATTTTTGGGAGGGCGGAGGGGGATTCAACAGTTATTTGTGAGACAAGTGAAAGAATAAAGAGAAGACTACAACTCACACTGGTGGAAACCTTAAAGAGGACCAGTCTTGAGTGTCTGATCAGTTCTTCAAGGCCCTGGGGTGCTAAGGTCTCTGATGTAGCCATCCCCACTCCCAAAGTCCCTTAGGGACCTAGAGCACCAACATCCACCAGATTTCATTCTAAACGGATCCATTCAGATTTGACCAATAATTTTGCTGAGAAGGAAAGTGTGAATCTTGAGGGGAATGTCAACCCTCACGATTAAAGACAGAATTACCTAAAAACTACATGCAGAGTGGTTTCACGAGTGTATACTTATCCCCAAACTCTTAGAGTTGTATACATTAAATATGCATACCTTTATATTCATAGAAATGAATCCAAGTACATCACAAATCACACACCCAGAAATGTACATGGAACACCATGGGCAGATTTAGAAGCTAATGCTCCTGCAAAGAGGTCCATATGTGACAACAGAGAGGAAAAGAGTTGATGACAAACTATAAGGTAACTAGTCCATGGCAGATTCAATTTTGTACATGCTTTTCCTTTGAACATGAGGAAAAGTCACATTTAGAAATAGTTTTTTTCTCTCCTCCTATGCTATAATTTCCATTCATCACCCAGACTCATGAGTAAAATCTAATATGCCTACAGAGTCTTCTGTGTGGCTAATGTGGAGAACAAAGGGGCAGGGCAGCAAAGGGACATATGATTTGCCACACATCTCATGAGTACCTTTTGGTACTCATAGGAACAGAGCTGCTACTGCTTCAGAAAACTGGGGTAGGAGGTGAAATTTGGCTTGTAATAGAAGTGGAGATGGCAACAAGGAGAACATGATTTGGAGAATATTTGCTGGACTGAAACCTGAGAATAGATATAAAACACACTCCTTTTTGACCCTCATATACCAGCATAAGAGGACATTTAAGGAGAAGCAAAAACTGGCACCTGAGTTACAGCAGTTATATTGAATGATCTAGAACATGGCATTCTCCCAGTTCTTACTGACCCAGGTACTGGTGGTCACAATTAAGTGGTTTGAGTTAAAGGAACTGGGCTTGGATGATCTTTGGTTTCCCTCAAGCTGTTGTGTTAAGATTTTTCTGAGATATTTTAATCTTTCTTTGAGACCTTTTGGAAATGGGTCATTGCTTATTAGCCCTGTAAGTGACTGTGTAATACTCTGTTTTCCTCCCAATGGAGTGATCTGATTCATTATCACATGTGCTCTCTTGAGTAACTGCCTTCTCTAAGCAGAATTAGCATTCTTTGATCTGACCCCTTTGTTCTCTTGTTTGTTATGACAATGAAAGACATTTCAAAGGCTCTCTGGCTAAAAGAGACTATTCCTGCCTGGAGTCCAAAATGAAAATTCATCTAACACTTGGATAGTGCCATTAAATGTCCTTTAGTAGTGGAAGCTGTAGTGACCACTCAGACACTCCAAGACTTAAGCATTTACTCCCTTAACCCCTGGCAGTGCTGTCTTCTCACAGTTAAGAACCTCCCACGGAACTGGTCTCAGCTAAGGGGGCTACCTTGACTATGTTCATTTCTCCACCCTGGATCAACCTGTTTCAAAATAGATAAAAAGGCTTGGCCACCTTGCCTTAATTGGGACAATTTTGAAGGCCACCCCAGTTCCAGAACTCCTGCAGAATGGGCTAAGATCATGGCAATCACTTGGGCAGATTAACTTCTTTCTCTTTCTTCCTTCTTTTCTTATAAAACTTCTACATGCAACCATTCATCTCTGAGTTGTTCCAGGGAATCCAATCTAATGATTAATACTACTAAGGTTTAAAGATCACTTCGTTTTCAATATCTCATGGGTTAGATAGATCTCCTGAAATTCATTAAACCTATTGAAATGTGGAAACAAATTAATAATTGAGGACAGATTCTGCCATTATGAAAGAAATACCTAATTCATGATTATTTACATATTTTTTCAAATTACTGGTCATTTTGCATTTAGTAATTTGTATTTATTGATGTTTAGCTCTTTTAATAATGAGTTTATAGGGAAAATATGAATTAGGTGAGAAAATTACACTGACTCAAGTTCGGAATATTCAGTTCTGAGTATTTCATTTGTCTTAATTTTAGTGCCAAGTATTTCTAGATAATTTGAAAAAGCTTGTGCATAACGAACCTTTTAGTTTCAAAACTTTAGCTTCACTGTTAAATATGAAGAATTTTTTAAAAAAAATCTCAAGAGACACTTCAAGTATACCACTGATTTTGTCCGCCCAGCATCCCTTCCTATGGAGAAATTCCCCATCCCTACAACTTATGATCCTGATGGGGTGTCAGTCATGATAATGCGCCAGCCCAAGGCATGAGCAGTGATCCATGCTGCACAGTAGTACTCTATCTCCTTAGCAGAGTGACTCTGTGAACTACACAGGGCAAAAGAGAATCTTCCCTGGGATTGATAGATGCATGATGGAAAAAAAAAGGGATGTATCCATGGACCTTCCAGAGCCACCTTTTCCTCTGTGTGACAGGATCTCGCCAACAAAATGAAGCCGATACCCAGGGAGAAGCAAAGCTGAAAGATGATATCATTCAAGCCCCTACTTATAGGAGAGGGGGAGGGATCCAGCCTGTCTTTTGGACTTCCCAATTATATAAGCCAATAAATTCTATTTTACTTGACTTGTGTGAGTTGGGTTTTTGTCACTTCAAAAGCCACCTAACACAAAGTTGGGGTTTTTTTTTTTTAAGTTTTTTTAATGTTTATTTTCTTTTGAGAGAGAGAGAGAGGACAAGTGGGGGAGGGACAGAAAAGGAGAGACACAGAATCCAAAGCAAGTTCATGGGGCTTAAACCCACAAACCGTGAGATCGTGACCTGAGCCAAAGTCAGACACAACTAACTGAGCCACCCAGGTGCCCCATACATCACCAGCTTTACACTCACAATCATCCCTTGGAAGACTCAATTTCCAATATCTTTTTTCTATGAACAAAGGCAAGGGCAACTACATTCCACACTCACCTAGACCTTCCCAATCTTTTCCCCACCCTCTTCTGGGTCTTTTCCTTATATAGCCATTACACCTGATATTTTTAGTCAGCCGATGCTTACATTTATTCATAAAACACTACTTCACCATTTTGCATCAAATATCATTTCCCATTTTCGAGCACAGACCAGTTTCTATTCAAGAGACTTAAGTCTTGGTGTGCTGTATTTTCTTTGATTTAATAATTTGTCTGTGTGCAAATGAGCTTTCAGAGTGTGAAAATGCAACCAAAGCACCGTGGTTTCCCTGATGGCAGTTTTCTCCAACTGCTGACATATTGCTTGGGAAAAAATAGCCTCTGTGGTGCTAAATTTGCAAACCTCAATCTGTTGAGGCAGCAAATATCACATGCTTCATTAGAATAGTGAAGGGAAGTCAGTCATAGGACAATTAATTATGGAAACCTGCCACTCAAGTGCCTGATAAACAAGCATCCCAAAGACTGTGGTGCTGGCTTTTTAAGCCATTTTAACTCTGTTCCAAGAATCACAGTGACAAGATTAGCTCATCAAACAAGTGAATTTTGCAGCTCTAGAGTAAAATCATTCCACAAATGAAAAGCCCATGACTTGGGTTATAAAGCGAGTTTAAGTTGATGTTCAACACAGCTGCTAACTACTGACATTTTCACAGGTGCTCAAGAAGCATGAATACGGAGGCTCAAACAGAAGCACAAGTAGAACACACAGAGTACGTATCTCTTTGGTAGTCACAGGGGAAGCTTTATAGCTTATATACAGCATGATTTGTACCCTATTTGCATAGCAATTCTCGATTACAGAATCACAGGATGTTAGAATCAGGAAGCACATAACAGATCATCTAGTATAATTCCTTGAAATTGACACTCAGGGAGGTATAATGATTCACCTAAGATTTCACAGCTAGTGAGTGACACAGCCAGGAGCGAGCAGATCCATTTCCTTATAATTTGTCTGGAGCCACCTTACTACCTCTCTTCAGTAAGCTGTTTCTTCACCATAAATCATTGGTTTGCTCCAGCCTCTAGCTGTGATTGGTGGCAAAAGCATTGGACCTCAGGTGAGAGAGCCTAGATGTAAGTCTTGACCTTGACATTCTAGATTTATGATCTTGCTCAAATCACATAACCTTACTGAGCTCCATTCTCTACATGTTCATCTTTTCCTCTATCTTACAGGGCTGTCATTAGAATTAAATATAGTGACACATAAAGCACTTGGGTGAACTATAAATCACTTTGCAAATACAAGGTATGATATCTATAAACAAATTGCAACCATTGTTAAAAGAAAGAAAGCCAATCATAGTAATCACCAATAACTGTTCAGCCACCGTTCCTGGCATAGCATTGAGCTAATTTTTGCCACAAGGGAATTTCACAGAGGGTGAATCCCTATGTACAAGTAGTTTATATTCCAAAGAATGACAAAGAAGCAAATGGGTTTATGTTCTTTGGGTTATGTAAGTCAGAGTATTTTGCCTATTAATTAAAGATATAATGAATCTGGGAGACTGTCACTTAGGATGCCTTTGGCTGTGAGGACAAGGAAGCCTTGACTCACAGTGTCTAAAAAAATAACAGTAGGACAACTTCAGTTACAGTTTGTTACGGCCTCAGTTCAGCTTCTTAGCAATTCTCTTGGCTCTGTCCTTCTTCATATATTGCTTTTTCCTCAGCCGGTAGCAAGATGGCCAAGGATCACATCCCAACAGGATAAAGTTGTTGAAAAGGTCTACGTCTTTAGTGTCTCCAACTTAAAAGCAAAGAAGCTTTTCCAGAAGCCCCCAAGAGACCTCTCCCCATATCTCTTTAGCCTGAATGGGCACCATAGAACTACTATGAATGGCTTAGGATAATTAGAATACATTTGCTTGAGTGGCAGATGGAGCCACAGTTTCCTTGAGCTTAGGTTATATGGTAAAGAGTTGGATATGTAAGCAAAATTAGGAAGGAGAGATGTAAGATTCCGGTGCCATATTGTCCTCATTGTCATGAGTCATGCCTCCTGGGCAGCACTTATCAATAGAGGTGGTGGCCCTGGTAGCGGCACTGGGTAAACTGACTGCTTACTGATACCAGTTCAGTCTCTAGCTTGTCAGTTATTAAACAGTGGGGAGTACCTAGAAATGAAATCAGCCTGAGTTTTGTCAGTATTCTGTTTCTCTGTTGTATGTAATACCTTGTTGTGTGGTGTTAGGATGAGAGCCATGCTGGAAAACAGAAAAGCAAGGTGTAAATAATTATGATAAGTTTAATGGAGAAAACAGATTTTCAGAAACCTAGAAAGAAGAGCAGCATCAGTTTGGAAGATTGTGGAAAATTATTATCTGAGGTACACAAAATGGCATCAGAGGGATCCAAGAACGACATAGGAAATGTGATTGAACACATGAGGAAGGTCAAGCAAAAAGTGAAAAATCAAAGAGCAAGGTTGGCAGGACAGTCCAAATGGAGAAAGACATTCACATTCAAAACAAACTTGAGGGGTGCCTGGGGGTCAGATTCTAGATTTCAGCTTAGGTCATGATCTTGAGGCTCATGAATTAGAGCCCGGAGTTGGGCTCTGTGTTGGCAGTGTGGAGCCTGCTTGGGATTCTCTCTCCTCCTCACTCTCTGCCCCTCCCCCACTTGTGCTCTCTCTGAAAATAAAAAAAAATAAAAATAAGAACTTCAAAAAAGAAGAAAGATGGGGCGCCTGGGTGGCTTAGTCGGTTAAACGTCCGACTTTCGCTTAGGTCATGATCTCGCGGTTCATGGGTTCGAGCCCCGCGTCGGGCTCTGTGCTGATTACCAGCTCAGAGTTTCAGTCTGTGACTCCCTCTCTCTCTGACCCTCCCCTGCTCACGCTCTCTTTCTCTCTCTCCTAGAAATAAATAAAATAATAATAATAATAATAATATTTTTAAAAAAAAGAAGAAAGAAAATTGTAAAGGCAAAAAAACCAAAAAAACAACAACAACAAACAAACAAACAAAAAACCCACAGGAGAGCCAGATCTGGCTCTTGGGCTACCAGTTTGACTACTGGTCAAGAGTTTGAGAAGAATCATTTGAAGATATCTAATTTCTAATATTCAACTGTAGAAACATTTGCAGAAGCCTAAAGATTTTTTCCCGAAACACTTCTGTCCTTTATTTTTTTAATTTAAAATTTCCATATATCCAATTCTTTTCTAAAAACCAATTCTATTTGGTTCTATTTCATTTGTATGGGTTTCACATATCATATCAACTGTAAAGAGTTTCTCTAAATTGTTATCCCAAACAACTTTATGTTTTGAAGACTGATTTTCAATATAAGTAAAATAGCTCATATTCCTCAGCAGTAAGATTCTTAACACCAGGCAATGCGATCGTCCTAGCCATTCGTACTCAAGTGGCACTGGATCTAGCAGGAACTTAACGTGATTTTGTTCTATCCAGTGAATCAAAGATGGCTGCTTTCTACCTCTCTTTTAAGCACGTTTCGCTCTATAAGCCAAATGTATTCAAAGAGCGTGAATGTTTCCTACATGATTTTATAGAGAGTTTTGTTTAACACCATAGTGCTAACAGTCACCCTGCAGCTCAGCTTTACAATCTTATTTCTTCTCACCCTATTCTTCACCCCAAATTGAATTACCATAAAAGACATCTGAAGTCACTTTCTCAACCATGTCAGGAGCCCAGGGAGATGACTGCATAAATGTCAAAATAAGTCAGTGTTCATAAATGCACTGAGACAGGGCAAATGTACCTGAATCTATTTTTGGCTGGTGAAAACTCTAACCATTTTTGGCGGTGTGAACAGTCACGCGCCTGCAATCTCAGCTCAATGCAAATGCTGGCAGTAGCTTTGATTTGTTTCTATGGTTTCAAATCACTGCAGATGACATGACACTCGTGATGCAGCTTACGGTAAGGTCTCCTGCTAAAACTCAGGTTGTGACACCTCCTTCTCCAGCTCCTTTTAAGAAATACTGCCACAAAACCAGCAATTCTGATATTCCGAGTTTTTTTTTTTAAATCACTACTGTAAGTGCTTGATATTTCTTTAATTATGGTCTACAGAGAAAAAGAGTTTGGGTTAGGTTAATAAAATATCTGAGGGCGAAATGGGAAAAATGTGAGTTTTGAACTTCCAGAATAAAGCACTAAGTCTCCTCTTATGTTACCTGGCTGATTTTCCTGACTCAATAATCATTACTGATATTTAATGAGACCTCAATGCACCTGCTCCAATCCTTTGTTTGGTTGGTATTTTCTTATGTAACTATTCACTTTGGTCAGTTGAAAACATTTAAATGGAACATTACCAGATAAGTCAAATATATATGAGTATCTCTAAGAAATTTAACAAGCCAGTGGCGCCTGGATGGCTCATTCAGCTAAGCATCTGACTTCAGCTCAGGTTGTGATCTCACAGTTCATGAGTTTGAGTCCTGCCTGGGGCTCTGTGGATTGTGTGTCTCCCTCTCTCTCTGCCCTCCCCCTCAAAAATAAGGGGGAATTTGAATTCTAGACCCACAACTTCCTGCCATAGTAAATTTGTGAGAGACATTTGCAGAATAGATATTCCACAAATATATACTTTATTCTATTGGGCTTTGACTAAAAACTCCTATGAGATTCTCACTCTTAATGTAATGGATTGAATAGTGTCCCCAAAAATTTCATGTCTGCTCAGAACCTTGGAAGATCATTCTATTTGGAAATAAAGTCTTTGCAGTTGTAATTAGTTAGGGTGAGGTCATACTGAAGCATGGTATTGGGGCCCTATAACCAATCACTGTGGTCTTGTAAGAAAAGAACAGACACATGAGCAAAAGAAAAGAAAAGAGTGAGACATGAGGAAGAAGTCCATGTGACAACAGAGGCAGATATTGAGTGATGTAGCTATATGTCAAAGAACACCAAGGATTACCAGCAACCACCAGTAGCTGGGACAGATGCATGGAACAGATTTTCCCTCAGAGCCTCCAGAAGACATCAACCTTGATAACCCCTTGATTTCAAACCTCTGGCCTCCAAAACTATGAGAAAATATATTCCCGTTGTTTTAAGTCACCCAGTTTGTTGTACTTTGGTTACAATAGCCCTAGGAAATTAATACACCTTGTAGGGGGCTGAGCCAGGTATATGCCATAAGGAGTCCCTTTGCCTATTTTTCTAAGTCCTAGACTAAAAGTTGGCCCCTTAGCTCCTTTCTTTAAGCCTATACATCCCACCTTTAGCCATCAAAGTCTTCCACCTCCATAGAAGAATGACCAACTCAAAGAGTTTTTTTCTTAAAGTCTTGAGCATGTGCAACCTAATAGTCCATCCCATGACTCCATTCCCACTCGATTCCATATTGACCCTGATAGAGAGCTAAAGGAGCCCTTCCAAGTCAGAGGCTCGACCCATCCCAAGGCCTTCTTATGATATCAACTAGATAAATGGGAGTTTAGAGAAAGGAGTTTAAAGAGCAGTCCAAATTAAAGAAAGGATTTTTATCTCTTTGGGTTTTTTATTTTATTTTTTAAAGGTATAATTCACACATAACATTATATTGATTTCAGGTGTACAAAATAATGATTTGATACTTGTATATATGGCAAAGTGATCACTGCAATAAATCTAGTTCCTATCCATCCTCATACAAATCTAACCTTTAGGATTTACTCTCTTGGGGTGCCTGGGGGCTCAGTTGGTTAAGTGTCTAACTCTTGATTTCGTCTCAGGTCATGATCACATGGTTCATGTACATTATGGTTACAGTACTGTACATTATGTCCCATGACTTATTTATTCTCTAACCAGAAGCTTATACCTCTTGATCCCCTTCACCATTTCACCCATGCCCTACCCTTTAGCATTTGCCATTCTGTTCTCTACATCTATGAGTTTTGTTTTTGTTCATTTTTTTTGTTTTCTAGATTCTACATATAAGTGAAATCATACAGTATATGTCTTTCTCTGTCTGACTAATTTTGCTTATCATAATACCTTCAAAGTCCATCCCTGTTGTCACAGATAGCAAGATTTCATTATTTTCTCTGCTGAATAGTATTCCCACATCTTCTTTATCCATTTATCCGTCAATGGACAGTTAGGTTATTTCCATATCTTGGCTATTATAAATAATGCTGTGATTAACATAAGGGTACATATATCTTTCCAAATTAGTGTTTTCATTTTCTTTGGATAAATACCCAGAAGTGGAATTGCTGGATCATATGATAGCTCTATTTTTAATGTTTTGAGGAGCCTTCATACATTGTTCCATAGTGGCTGTACCATTTTACATTCCCACCAACAATAGGCCATTGTCCTCTTTTCTCCACATCCTCACCAATACTGATTTCTAGTCTTTATGATTATAGCCATTCTAACAGGTGTGAGGTGATATCTCATTATGGTTTTAATCTGCATTTCCCTTATGATGAGTGATGCTGAGCATCTTACCATGTGACTATTGGCCAACTGTGTTCTTTGGGAAAATGTCTATTCGGCTCCTCTGCCTATTTTTTTTATTGAATTATTTGGTTTGTTTGTTGCTTGCTTTGCCTGCTGCCATTGAGTTATGTGAGTTCTTTATACATTTTAATATTAACCACTGAGGTTAGGTCACCAGTTAACTTGAAGAGAACAGTTTCCATGCAGTAATGGCAAATATCTGTTGCCATGGTTTTAAGAGAAAAGGAAAAGAGAGAAATTGATGACAGTACAGGCAGTGCTTTTAAGGAGGTTTCCTGCAGAAGGGAGAAAAGAAGCTGAATGTTAGTTGTTGAGGGAAGTGGAGTCAAGATAGTTTTTTAAATAACCTAATTGGAATGATCTGGTAAAAAATGGAAAGAAAATGATGATGTAGGAGAAAGAGGAGAAAATTTCTAGAATGCTGTCCTTGAGTGGACAAGATAGAATAGCTTGTAAAGGCAAGTGAAGAAACCAGCTTTAGATAGGAATATGGGGAGTTCATCTGGAGGAACATGTAAAGAGCCGACAGAAGTGCTAATGCTGTTAAGTAAGTAGATATGGTGGTGGAAGTCTATTAAAATTTTCTTCTGATTGGTTCCATTTCTCAATAAAGAAGGAAGTATGGCCAGCAGCTGAGCATAGGAGAGATGATGAGGTTAAAGTAAAATGAAGAAAGCCCCCATAGAATCACCTAGAAAAGAGAGATGAAGTAGCCTAAGAATGTATAGAATGTTAATCTGATAGAATTAAGGGCCCACTTGAGTTTCATGATCATAATTTCAAGGGAGTCAAGGTAGCTTGGTTTAGTGGGGTTTTTTTTGTTGTTTTTTTTTTCAGCAGATCAGATGCAGGTTTAGAAAAATAGTGATTTGGACTTAACCAGAATATAGTTTTGCCAAAAGAATAGCACAAAGAGAAGGGCAAAAGAATGAAGGGTATATGCAAGAGAGGGCTTGTAATAACTGACCATGGAACTTAGGCTGGGAAAGGAGAGAAGAAGGATATTTTTTAAAAAAGGAAATTTGGAAATGTTACAGAATTGATGGAAATGAGGGCTCCAGTGGAGTCAAAAGATTGCTGGAATTAAAATGCTGGCAGGAGCAAGGCGGGGAAGATAGGAGGTGGTGAACAGACACTGAGGAGCATTAAATTCAGGGTACGGACATGCAATTATTGATGATAAAAACAAAAATCAAGGTATGATTGCGGCATTGAGAGGCTTGAAGGCAAGAATAGAGAACACCACTGAAGGGGAAGACTTCAAGGCACTGAGCCACTAGGCTGCTGTACATTGAAATCATCAGGAATTGAGACAAGAATTATGTAGGAGTAAATAACATGATTCAGGAGTTAAAACTACAAAAAAATAAAGGGTGTTAACAGTAACAATGAGTCATATAATTTGATGACATGAAATTCAAAAAGATCGAGTTTTAAGGAGGAAAGAGGGAGAATGAAAAGGAAGACAAGACCTACCCAATCTCAAGAATAAACGGAAGGAAGAAATAGCCGTCACTATATAGCAGTGGGGAAAGTCACATTTTCATTAGAGAAAGAAGGTGCAAGAGATGTTTAAAATCTAGATTGAGGACATAAATGATATAAATTACACTGTGCGCAGTACAGGTTTCTGAAACTGGGGAGGGTGGCAAAAGGACACCTAGAGCTTAAAGATGATTAGAGCGAGGGGGACAGGGAAGCCCCCTGAGTATGTGGAGTTTTATGGTACATAAATAGGTATAAAGAGCATGAGGAGCACGATGCTTTATTTGCCCATTCCTTTCCACATCCACGTTTGCTTGCGCTTTATCAGTTCTCTGTATCACAGCAAGTGCGATCTTATAAAACTGTAAATTCGACCATATCGTTGCTCTTAAATCTCCTTAATCGTATCTACTAATCATAGTATAAAGACTAAACTCCTTACTGTAATTCACAAAAATATGCACAAGCACCACAGTTAGCTCTCCAGACTCAACACATGCATTTGCTGTGTGCACTCCAGTCACGACACTGCCTTTTAACATCCTAAAACACTCTAAACTCTTTCCTATCCCACAGACTTTGTACTTCCTCTGCCTAGAATACTTCCCTTCACGCACAACCCCCAGGTTTTCTCCACTTAACTCCCACTTGTCCTTCAGATTTCAGCTCGAACTGTCACCCAGGTGGGTCAGGCTTCCCTATTTGATGATCTCATAGAACTCTTTTCTTTCACAGCACTTATAATGGTTTGCAATTATGTATTCATGATTATCTGGTTCATGTCTGTCAACCTCATAGATAAATCCCATAAGGACAAAGATAATACCTGTTGTTTTTACCATTACAAGCCCAGAACTTCATTAACCTGATGCTGAGTATATGTTCAATGAATATTTATTAAATGACTTGATCTAGAAGACATTGTCTCTGGGGCACCTCAGTGGCTAGTCGGTTAAGCGCTGACTTTGGCTCAGGTCATGATCTCACAGTTCATGGGCTTGAGCCTTGCATTGGACTCCGTGCTGACAGCACGGAGCCTGGAGCCTGCTTAGGATTCTGTGTCTCCCTCTCTTTCTAACCCCTCTCCCACTCACATTCTGTATGTGTCTCTCTCAAAAATAAATAAACATCAAAAATTTTTTAAAAAGATATTGTCTTCAGCACTACAATGACACAAATATCATTAGCCTTAACCCATCCATGCCAATGTTCCTCCTTCTTATTGATGGAGGAATCTGATGGTAGAGAAGCATTAGAAATAACGTTTCAGTTTTCCTTAGAAAACAAAATTTCTTAATATCTAAAAACCAATTAAATAGCAACACAGCAATATAAAAATGGGCTAAATACACAACAGGTACTTCATAAGCAAAGAAATACAAATCGCCATTAAACATACAAAAGATTAGCTCCACTAATAATTAAGGAACATGGAATCACAAAGTATGCCATTACTGCAGAGATAAAACTACACGTTATTTTTATATTTTTATTGAAATTACTGTCAATTTTTCTGGATAATTAAGAACTACTTGTAAAGCTTGATAGTTTTTACATACAGAAGTAAAAAGAGAGGGAACTTCATTGTCTACTCATGCTGTCCTAGGAGTGGCCTAGATCTGCTCACAGTAACTTTAAAGTTAATTAACTGATTTTTAAAAAATGGGTGAAATGAACAAAGTACCAACAAAATAGCAAGGAATTACCAGACCGAAAGAAGAAAGGAAAGAACAGCTTAAGAGAGGAAAAAACACATGGAAAAATTTTTGCCGAACTCTGAAAAAAAAAATTTTTTTTTGAGAGAGAGAAAGCGGGGTAAGGGAGGGACAGATGGATAGGGAGAGAATCAAGCAGGCTCCACAGCCAATGTGGAGCCCATTGTGGGGCTCCATGTGGGGCTCAAACCCACAAGCCATGAGATCATGACCTGAGCCGAAATCGAGAGTTAAATGACACTGAATGACTGAGCCATTTCATTTTTATGGCCTCCCAAGTCAGCAGGAATAAAAATCAAGCCTCTCCCATAAAATAGTAGTTCAACCGGCGACCCTTCCTATGAAAAAAACTCCAAAGGATTACACACCATGATAAGAGAGAATCATACTTAGATCAACCTTTGTGCTGTTTTGTAATCCAGGTTTGACTGACTGGGGTAGTTTAGGAAATCGTGGATCTTCAACATAGAATAAGGATCTTCCATACTTGCTGAGCCTTTAGGTACTGTCATAAGCAATGTAAACCTTCTCTAGAAGAAAGCCACATCCTAGGCCTTACGATATTCTTACAAATAACTTTTCAAGAATGATAAGGTAAGGAAGATGCATGCATGTGCATACACAAACACACACACACAACTTGAGCAAGAACAGAAAACACAAAATTAAAAAACAGATTTACTAATTCAGATATTAAAATTATCAGACTCATTATGTGATAGCATAACCTTATTTTCAAAATCCAAGCAAAGTAGTATGAGAAAGACAAAACAAAGACTGCTATTACTCACAGAGATGGAGGCACAAATTCAATTAACAACAGAATACAGTAATACACAAAAATACAGGCTGTAGCAGGACCAAATTAGGTTTATCTGAGGAATGCAAGGTGGGTTTAGCAGTGGAAATATCTAAGTGTTGAGATCAGAAATACCCAGACATTTAATGGATAAGACTCTTCCTCTGGATGTTCTCCAATAAATTCTGACTCTCATCTGTGCTTCTATAGTTGGCCATTCCTTTTTGATTAACTCCTTCTTGCTTTGCATATGTTCATAAAATATTAAAGTACTTAATTATGTTATAGCAGAGGTTACAAAGTGAAGGCTTTAGGTCGAGTTCAGCCCACATATTGTTTTATTTAGCCTGAGCTATTTTAAAGAAACTGAAGCAAACATTTACAGAGAAGCTTCAATAGATCTGGATTTTTGGCTCTCTCAAAAAACCAGAAATATTTGGCAATACTAGCCCTATTTTTACCTGGAAATAATCAGCTACAGCTGAGAAACAGCTGTTCCATCTAGATAGGGTATATTCTCTTGTTTTCTAGAGTCTCTGCCACCCTGGCCAAGTGTCACTTGCCATCAATCTGTCTGTGTTCTTTTTTTCTCCTTCTTAAACTTGAGAGAAAACTAAAATACTTGTTCTACCTATCAGATGAGAGAAAATAGAAAATTGGACAGAGAGTGGTCTATGTGTTAAGAAAAATGGAGGAAAGTACATAGACTGGTGGAAATGGAGAGGATCACTTCCTGGTTAGTATGCCAGTATCTGGACAGCTTCACTCCTTCGTATTACTCGCCTAGCCAGAGAGGTGTTAAGTTAGTGGCCTCTCAATTACATCCAAGTGGCTTGGGAGTAGTCTGTCTCCTTCTAGGAACTTTCCAAATTTATACTCTCTTTGGAGGAACTACTCCAAATTTATGTGATGACTTTATTATTTAACTTTCAGAATACAATCTTACTTCTCTAATTCCCAAGCTTATGAGAAGCACCCCAGTAACCCCCAAATGTTAACAGGACTTAAAAGTTGCAATTGCTACTTATTATTTACCTTGAACTTTAACTGAAATCTGGCTACCCCTATTCTCTTCTCTTCATTTCCTCCTCCAAAAATAAGCTGTTGTTTCATCTTAAAAAGAAAAAAGTTGACAGAAATATTCATACTGTGACCACAAAATATACTCATAAGTTGGTATGTCAAGTGTATGTTGATCCTCATAAATATTTGTCCAAACTACATAAACATTATTACTGTATATGGGCAAAATAGGCTTAAGATCGTTTTATCTACTGCAATGGTAACAGTTATTTATCATAATGTTGTCCCTGTTCTTGGAGGAAGTTATCACCAGTAAAATTTATAACCCTACAAGGCTAAAACCCAGCCTAAGCCTACAGAGCAAGACTATGTCATTTCACACATGTATCTCCAACCCAGCATTAAACCTGATTCACTAATGAATGAACAAGCAGACGCTCAAGCCTATCTTCAATCTTGCCTCTTCTAGTATAATACCCTCATGTGGACTTTATAGTAGGGCTTCTGTCCTGACATTCACTGATGTAAAAATATATCATTCAAGAGTCCTTAAATGGTAATTTATCACAAGGCCTCAGAATTGTCTACTTTATTTAAATATGTTTCCAGAAAGGAGTTGATTTTTCTTCCTGTGAATGAAGACTGTGTATACAAATGATTAGATTTCAAACTGGAGATGCTGTGTGAGAATACATAGTTTATACAGATGTTCCCCAACTAATCAATGGTTCAACTTACAATTTTTCAACTCTTCATGGCGCAAAAGCGATATACATTTAGTAGAAACCATACTCCAAATTTTGAATTTTGAGCTTTTCTTGGGCTGGTTAATATGCAGTAGAATGATCTATGACACCGGGCTGCTTCGAGTCAGCTATACAATCACGAGGGCTCGCCCAACTGTAGGCTAATAGGAGTGTTCTGAGCACATTCAAGGTAGGCTAAGCTATAATATTTAGTAGTTTAGGTGTATTAAATGCATTTTAGACTTACAATAATATGATTATCAGAACTTAGCCCCATTGTCAGCTGATAAGATCTGTACTAACTTACACTCTTCACACCATCTTAGAGATTAAAATTAGCAAAAGAACTGCTTCAAGGTAACAATACAAATTAGATGTATAGGTTTTTAAGGTTGTCAAGGCGGGAGGCAGAGAGATCCCCAAAACATAGGGATAAAAACTTAGGAAACTTTTTCTGAACATCATCTGTGTTTTAAAAGAAAGTAACATAAACATGATTTCTTATGTTTACACTCAACCATGAGAGAGAGCAAGAGAGGGCCAGAAGTGTTTGTGTCTAATATAACAAAGTTTTAATAGAGCAATATTTGTTTTAGGGGTTAGTCATATAAACATATGTGAATTTTGTTTGCTCTTTAAGTGTTACTTGAAAATTATAAGAAAGGATAAAGTACGTTTCAGCAGATAATAGAACACAGGCCAGGATCATACAATGGTTAACAGCATAGCAGGACTAGACCCAGGTCTCCAAAATCCAAGTCTGGTAGTCTGCCCTCCAACATACTGCACCATTGGGTTACAATTTGAGAATAAATTGGTATGCAGAAAGCTCAGAGTTTTACCTGCGACACTGTGTTTGCCAACTTCAAGGAAGTTGGCAAGAATGAACATACATACAGTTCTTATAATGGTAACACAGGCTAGTGACCAAGTTACTCATGGGACATATAATAAAGCTACTTAAGTTGACACACCATTGTCTTGAGTTTTTATTTATTTTGAGTGTGAGAGGGAGAGAGAGAGCAAGTGTGAGAGGAAGGGCAGAGAGAGGGAGATAGAGAATCCCAAGCGGGCTCAGCACTGTCAGCACGGAGCCCTACATGGGGCTGGATACACAAGCTGTGAGATCATGGCCTAAATCAAAATCAAGACTTGGACACTCAAATGACTGAGTCACCCAGTTGCACCAACACACCATTGTTTTTTATTGCAAATGTCAATTCAAGTAGATTTTGCCCAATATCTGAAAGAGTAACTACATCATCCAAGGCATTCAGTATATTAGCAACACAACTACCCCAAAAACAATCCTGTGTGCTCTAAATGAAACACCTTCCACATCATTGTAAGTGTGTGGGCCATTCCAAATATGTAAGTTAATTGTAAACTAGTTCAGGCATGCAATATTTAAAAAGGTGGTATTGGCGAGAAACACTGATTCCTCACATATAGGTGTTACATGGGTTATAGAAAATCAGCCCTTTATTTAGAAACAGTTTAAAAAATTAAATTAAGGAACTCTCCAAATATCATGAAGAAGCTATATTAGAATAAAACTGAAATTAAATGAATATAAACTTAAATTATAGCATTTTTGAAAACGTTTGTTGATATGAGGAGAGTAGGAAAATATCAACCAGAAAAGTGATCATTAAAATTTTGTCGTTGTGCCTATAGCAACATATAAAAGGATGCAGTAACATTTTGACCAAGGATTTGTGTAGTGTACCAGGCACATTTGGATGGTGTGTAGTATGGCAAAACATCTTATAGGTTGTCACAGCCAGTGTCTCTAAAAAACAAATAATTTCCTTTGGACCAATTCTATAGTTAACCAACCTTCTGGTCTTACTTTGGTTTCCTTGGTAAGTTTATCTACCAGGGAGAGAATGTATTGATAGGCGGATAGGAGTGTCTGGTCAGCTTGGCAGTTATAATTGTAAAGTAAATTGATAAAGTCTCTTTCAGGTGTACATTAGTCTACAAGTTTTATTAAGTTGTCTCAACTATCCAATGTCCTTATCACCTTCAATGAGTGTACACTCAATGCCTCAAATCATAAGCTGAAAGGGCAGATCTTGGACTTTGGTAACTTCACTAGGAGACACACCCTAGGAGGCCCAACCTGGAGCTTGTTAGTCTCTAATCAAAATCATAATTACCAGCCCACACAGAACCACTGGATCCCAGAGCTCACGATTACCACTTACTCTATGTATTCCTTAATAATTCAGCAAAGGCTGGGGCGCCTGGGTGGCTTAGTCGGTTAGGCGTCCGACTTTCGCTTAGGTCATGATCTCGCGGTTTGTGGGTTCGAGCCCCGCGTCAGGCTCTGTGCTGACTGCCAGCTCAGAGCCTGGAGCCTGTTTCAGAGTCTGTATCTCCCTCCCTCTCTGACCCTCCCCTGCTCACGCTGTCTCTCTCTCTCTCTCCTAGAAATAAATAAAAATATTTAAAAAAAAAAATAATTCAGCAAAGGTAATTAATGTCTCCTATAAAGCTTCTAATAAATTTCCATTGTATGATTCTGTCCATAATGTAACTTCCACCCCTAAGAATGCAGGGAGTGGGGGGAGGGGAGTGGAGGAAGGGAGGGAGGCAAGGAGGAGGGGAAGAAGTGAGGGAGGGAGTCAAGGTAGGGAAAGGGGGGTGAAAGGGAGGGAGAGAAAGGAAGGAGACGAAGAAGGAATGTAGGATGGAAGAAAGGGAAGGAGGGAGGAAGGGCTCAGGAGCCAGTTAGTTGAGTTTGAACCCTAGGTCTACTGCTTACAAGCTATGTGAACTTGAGTAAATTAGTTACTGTTTAGTGTTTTAGTGTCCTCATACAAAAACGGGACAACAAGATCTACTTCATATCTCATGAGAATTAAGAGTTAATATGTAAAAATAGAACAATACCTGGCACATTGTGAATGGTTTTGCATTTTATTTCTTTTTTTTCTATTTTTTAAAAATTTTCTTTAAATGATTTCTATTTTTTTTTAATTTATGTAGGCTCCATGCCCAATGTGGGGCTTGAACTCATTACCCTGATTAAAAGTCACATGATCAAGGCACCTCGGTGGCTTTGCCAGCTGAGCATCTGACTTTGGCTCAGGTCAAGATCTCACAGTTCATGGGTTGAAGCCCCATGGCAGGCTCTGTGCAAACAGCTCAGAGCCTAGAGCCTGCTTTGGATTCTGTGTCTCCCCCTGCCCTGCTTGCACTCTGTCTCTCTCACTGTCAAAAATAAACATTACCAAAAAAAATTCTAGAGAGTCACTGGTCTACCAAATGAGACAGGCAGGCGCCTCCACCCTTTTTGTTTTTAAGATTTTATTTTTAAGTAACGTCTGTACTCATTGTGGAGCTCAAATTTACAACCTTGAGATCAAGAATCACATGATCCACTCACTGAGACAGCCAGGCACCCTTGCATTTTATTTCTAATCGGTTTTCTAATCCATTACACTTCTGAATTTTGCTACTGAAACTGCAAATGTCCTAAAATCAATAAAATCAATTTCTTAAGTGCAGAAAACATAGCACACTGCCCACTGATTATGAAAACTACATTTCCATAACTATAAAAGTAACCAATGAGGCTGTGCTTATTAAATGTGAATGCATACAGACATTAACTGGGCATCTTGTTAAAATGCAGATTCTAATTCCATTCTCTTGGAATTCTGCATTTCCAACAAGTTCCCAGGTGATGCTGATGCTCATGGTCTGAGGACTACACTTTAAGTAGCCCAGTTATGGACGGTTTAATTATAAACAAATAAATAATAAACAAAATGAACAAAGTAAAATAAAAATTTTTAAATGATAGGCAATGGATGTTATATGTAAATGATTAATCACTAAATTCTACTCCTGAAATCATCACTACTTTATATGTTGACTAACTTGGATTTAAATAAAAAATAAATAAAATAAAATGCTAGGGATGGAGCTAGAGAGTATTATGCTAAGTGAAATAATCAACTAGGGAAAGACAAACACCATATGATTTCATTCATATGTGGAATTTAAGAGGGGAAAAACAAATGAAAATAGGAGAAAAAAGAGAGAGGGAGGCAAACCATAAGAGACTGGACTATAGAAACTGAGGGTTGATGGAAGAGAGGTGGACAGAGGATGGGTTAAATGGATGATGGGGATTAAGGAGGGCACTTGTGATGAGCACTGAGTGTTATATGTAAGTGATGAATCACTAAATTCTGCTCCTGAAACTAATATTACACTATATGTTAATAACTGGAATTTAAATAAAAGCTTGAAACTACAAAAAAAATTAATTAAAAAAATAAAATGCTAGGAGGATGGCTAACAGTGGGGAGTACCCCATAATCACCAGTATTATTATTGCTAGAAAGACATTATAGGTATGCCTCAGATTGTATAATATATGTATTACTCAAATGTATGTGTATTACATATATATGTTTATATAAATATATATATATTAAACTTTTATTTATGTTTTGTTCATATTTAACTGCATTTTAGGGAGCATCTTATTGAAAGAAATTCTGACAATACTTTCGTCACAAGAATACTTGACTAACTTACTAATAGGGTTTATTTACTTTTTGTTTAAAACACCAAAGTAATATATGTTGGTAGGAAACATTTCAATCATCTCAGAAACCTACAAATTTAAAATGGAAAGCTCCCCACTTCAACCTTCCACTTCTCTTGGCTAATAACTGTTAAGAATCTGGTATGATACTTTCAAACATTTTTCTGTTCTTACATATATACATATAAGATTTTTCTTCAGAAAATGAAAATGGATTTATACTACATCACTATAGTACAAAGCCCATTTTCCTCAAAAATATAGCACAGATGTCCTTCCATGTTAATGCATAGAAATTTATCTCATTTTCTTCAGTGATTTGTACTGTTCCAACATACTATAACTTATTTTCCCATTTCCTTTTGCTATGCTTTTAGGTGGCCTCCAATTATTTACTATCATGAATAATGCTATGATGAATTTTCTTATACA
Organism: Hyaena hyaena; assembly: GCF_003009895.1. Lineage (NCBI taxonomy): Eukaryota > Metazoa > Chordata > Mammalia > Carnivora > Hyaenidae > Hyaena > Hyaena hyaena. The sequence continues at coordinate 607,776 of NW_024081253.1, read as the reverse complement.
TGTCTTTATATAGTTCATAAATATGTCTTTATATAATTTATACAGTTTTGTGAATACACATGTAATATGGCTCTTTGAAGTGAAATTATTGTAAGGATATGTACCATCTAAAGTTTGAGAATTGCTGAATTGCTTTTTTAAAAAAATATTTTTAAGTTTTAATTTATTTTGAGATAGAGACAGTGTGAGTGGGGAAGGGACAGAGAGGGAGAGTAAAAATCCCAAGCAGGCTCCATATGGCTTACACAAAGCCTGATGAGGGGCTTGAACTCATGAAACTGCAAAATCATGACCTAAGCCAAAATCAAGAGTTGAACGCTTAGTTGACTGAGCTACCCAAGCGCCCAGCTAAACTGCTTTTCAAAAAGACTTCTACCAACTGGTTCATGAGCCTGCCCATTTATGCCCATCCTGTAAAGTGGATGTTTACAATCATCTTAACTTCTTAATAATCTGACCGAAAAAGGCATGTCTTTAATATTTTGATTTCCATTTTATTGATCACTGGTAGATTGACCATCTTTTATAATGCCTCTAGCCATTTTAATGTTTTCTGTGAATTGCCTGTTCATATCACCCGCCAATTTTTCTCCTAAGTTACCTTCCCTTTCTTTCCCACCCCCCTTTTTTTTGTTGAAAGCTCTCTGTATATTAGATATTAATTATATTTCTAACATACATATTACAACCTGTTATGTATGAGGAAATTTTATTGTCTTGTTTTTAAGTTTTTGTGATGTTTGTCGTATAGAAAGTATTTCTCTTCTGGATTTTTTTTTATGTTTTATTTCTTGCTTAGGAAGCTTTTCCCTATCCCCAAATAATAATACTCTCCCATATTTTTTCTAATAACCTCATTGCTTTAGTTTTCATGTTTACTTCTTTAACCATGGTATATATCAAATTGTTTTTAAAATACACTTTCATGAGACTTTTCTCACAGGTTTTATTATGTAATACTATACTAATTGCTACAAGAAAAGTGTTACATAAGTTTATTATGTAGAATATCTGGATAGCCTACAAAGTACATAGGCCAGTGGTCCTAGTCTTTTCTATATGCAATTTTTATTCAACCTATTTTCATATTGAAAATCAAGCCAATCATCACATATCAACTTTTATAAAGCAGTTAACTATCATACATTATTAAAAATTAATATTCAAAATTATTGCATGTTGGTTCTGCCTGTATGCAATCCTCTTTCATAGTGCTGAGTCACTACCACAGGGAAAATTATCTTCATTTAGATCTCTGCTTAAATATAATCTCTTTAAAGGCATTTTCCATGGCCATCCCATTAATCCTCAGCTCCCTCCATCCTTCTGACCTGCTCTATTTGTTTACAGTTCTTACTACTACTTGAAAAATTATACAGGCTTCCCTACTACCTATGTCACCACGAGGGCAGGGCCTTGATCTTGTTCACCAAGACATCTTCAGCATCTAGAACAATTCAGATATATGCTGAATAAATTACCAAAGAAAGTTCTCAAGACACTAATATAACCAAGTCAAAAATAAAAAGAAGTACTAGGGATGCCAGAAGTGTTGAATATTTAACCTGTCAGTCATTGGATTTAGGCCAATTAACCTCAAGCTAAGGAAAAGAACAAACAGAAGGCCATGCATGTTGGACTGATCTAGGAATTCATAGCGGTTTAAAAAATAAATTGCTCCCCCCAAAATCAAACTGTCCAGTTTGCCCATTTTATTTCTATGCTTTATACATTACTGGGAGCCTGTTAAAGACAGCATACCTACATAATGGAATACTAAGCAGCTATTTAAAAAATAAAAAAATAAGTAATACAGCATTACTTATTAACATGAAAGGAAGTTTGGGGAGTGTGGGGAAGCACGCAACAAAATATTTAACTGTAATCCCCCTTTCATAAAAATAAAATATCTATTACATGTGTGAGTATAATAATACTAACTGATTATCTCTGGGTAATAGGATTAGACTTGTTTTTCATATTTTTTTCTTCTTAGTATTTTCTCATTTCTCTAAAATAAACATCTTACTTCAGTAAATAGGAAGAAATTTTTACTGTAGAAAAATGTAATAATGTGTGATCTAGTGGATTTACCAGCCTCCTCTCAGACTGCCTTCCTACTCTGCAGAGTCTGGAGAGCTAAAAACTAATTTCCTACATTCCCCTGCAGAAAACGGAACATAAGATTTGAAAGTTAGAAGTAAGGCAGAGGCCATCTGGCCTGGTGCTTTAGCTAGTCTGAGTGGCATGCTTAGCCGTGGAGAGGTTGAATTTTTCTCCAGTGCCAGTGTATAGTCACCAGACAACACATAGTTGTCTATATAGGCACAACACATAGCCGCACCACATTCCTCATTCCCGGACCATAGCTCCCTCAGCCTGTCCTAACATCAGCGACTCCAGTGGTGAACCCCGGGACTGCTGCAGGCCTAGCAATTCCCCTGATGGGCCAGGAATAGGTGTTTTGCTGGGAGTCCTTTCTGGAGACCCAAACATGAGCCTACTCCTCCATCCCTTCCAATGACTTTATAAGAAACTAAGTAGTTTCAAAATTGCCAATATACCCTCCATTCCTCTTCAAACATCCTGAGTGGCTTGTTCCCTGCAAATAAGTTGTGATACAAAAATGATACACTGCATATCATCTGCTCTAAAAATAATTTATACTGAATTCTACTCCTGAAACCAATATTGTACTGTATGTTGGCTAGCTAAAATTTAAATTAAAAAAATAAAAATAATTTATACTACGTCAATCTATTTTGGAATACGGGGAGGACACACAAAAACATGCACACATATGGGGAAAAAAATATCACACTAAAATGTCAGTGTAGTCATCCCTGATGGTAGAACTATGGGTAATTTAAATTCTATTTTTGCTTATCTTTCTTTAAAAATTTTTAACGGAAAAACCTTAAAAGCCATTTTTTTCCACAAAAGACACAACATCTTCTTACAGGCCCCCCCCTCAAAAAGAAGGAGTAATTTCTGAATGCATCTTGAAATGTTTTAGGCAATTAGATTAGCCAAAGTTATTAATCTGCATATAACACCATATACACACAGCAGTATGTATCATGGTCTAAAGAGGGCAGCAAGTCCCCATGGTGCACAGTCTCAGAACAAATATTTGTCTATTCTAGTGGCACAGTCAAGCTGACTGCTCTTGCTAGAAAAAGGGCAGCTGTCTTGGGAACTAAACATATGAGGTGAGACTACCCAGTGCCACAGCTGTTGGCAAGCTTTCTTTTGTTTATAATAGCAAAAGTATATTGCCTACGGTTGGCTAGCTATTTTAAAAGGCACACAACAGAATGGAAGTGCTTTCACCTACCGAAGCATTAAATGAGATTTTAGAAAAGAAAGGTCAAAAGTGAAATGAACTAAGGAGACTTTTTAAGAATTTTCCACATTAAGTCACATTTATATATTTCTGGATTGCTCTTTATTTGTCCATTTTCTCTACTCAACAGCTTCATGATTTAAGACCCAGACAAAGGCAAGTCATATCTCTTTATTCAGACATTACCATGAAGGATCACAAAATTAACAGTCATCAAAGAAGCAGATAAAATAAATCGTTCTTAAGCTATGGAAACTCCTATCAAAGAATTTTATTAGAATTAGATTAATAAGAAAATATCCTTATACCTATTAACACAGCTTTACAAAGCTATTTTTAAATATCATTTGATACTAGTCACTCTTGTTAAAAGCATCTTTCAATGACAAGTTTTTAATTCTTATAAACACTGATTTGGGATCTTTTATGGTTATTGCTTTCTGTAACCTAAGAAACCTTTGGCTATCCTCAAGTCACAAAGATATATTCACCCATGTTTTCCCCTAAAAACCTTTGTATTTTTAACTCGTACATGAAGGCCTATGAAACATCACAAATAATTTTTGTGAAGAAGAGGAGGTCTTGGTTCATTTTTTTCCACATGGATGTCTAGCTGTTTTGGCCTCATTTGTTGAAAAGACTTTCCTTATCTATTAGATTGCTTTGCTACCTTTGTCAAAAATCAAGTAACCATATAAATGTGGGTTTGTTTATAGGCTCTCTCCTGTATTTCACTGATTTATTTGTTAATCCCTATGCTAGAATCACACTGCCTTGATTAATGGATACTACTGACTAGAATATTTCTTGTGTTGCTTTACAAAATTTGGGCCTCTATAAAACAGGATATATAGGGGCACCTGGTTGGCTCCGTCAGGAGAGCATGTGACTTTTGATCTCAGGGTTATGAGTTCAAGCCCCACACTGGGTGTAGAGGTTAAGTAAAAATTTTAAAAATCTTAAAAAAAAAACTCAACAGGATATGTAAATTGAGTTGTGGGCACCTGGGTGGCTCAGTCGGTTGGGCGGCTGACTTCAGCTCAGCTCATGATCTCACTGCTCATGAGTTTGAGCCTTGTGTTGGGCTTTGTGCTGACAGCTCAGAGCCTGGAGCTTGCTTCGGATTCTGTGTCTCCCCCCTCTCTCTCTACCTCTCTGTCTCTCTCTCCGTCTCAAAACTAAATAAAACATTACAAAATTAAATTAAGTTGAAATAATTGAACAGGATCAAGATAAGCCTAAAATAATCCTTATGAAATCATTTTTTAAAATTGTATCATGGCTTTGAAAATACTCTATAATTACGCTTGTATCCAAGCAAAATATATTTACCCACAAACAAATGAGAAACTACAAATTCTTCTTTATTACCTTCAACTGAAATGATGTATGAAAAATATTTCATTAATTTTCTACTCAATTTCCCACCAGATTTTCTCAAATTAGTTTTTAATAATACCACAATGTAGTAACTTTTAAAACAATCCTTTAAAAACTCATGTGTTGGAAGCTAGAAGATGAATACACAGTCCCCTTACGTATGTTTAAACTTCTCCATAATAAAATGTTAATAAGTCATGTATCAATTTCAGAAATGCATCTAGAAAAAAAAAAGATAATTTCCTTTATAAAAAGAAGTTTTATAAAATCTCCTTTAAAGTTTAACTTGGAAAAGATTAGGAGCAAGAATACAATTATTTCATAGAATCAAAAACAAAGCAAATCCCAAAAGCAATTTTAAAAAATCCATTGTCAGCTAACTATACATGGTTCTTGGAAACGACTGGCTATCCCACTTTCATTCATATTGGCATAGAAGGATCTTCCACCACGACACCGTATTTTTTTAAAAAGCAGATAGCCTGAATTGTCAAACCTCTGATTTTTTAATAAAGATACATACAGCTTAGCAGTTTGAAAAATGTTGCCAAACTGAAAGTAACACCAAAAATCTTGAAGATTTATCATTTGTTCTTAACCTGAAATTCTGCTTAGAAGAATACTCACACCTTCTTAAAATAATTCTATAATAAATAAACAACCCCAAACACTTAAAGAAAGTCTGCTAAAATAATTTGGATGTTTATTACTTTTTCTACTGGCAGCAATGAAAATCACTAAAAACTACACTTTTGTCTTTTTCAAATGATCTGCATTAAAACCATACTTTCTCAAGATAAAATTCAGTTTTAAAATCCTCAAAATGTTTAGATATCAAAGACATATACCAATTTTCTTTTCATTAATGATGAAGAGAAACAAGAGACCCAGCTTAATCAACATCTGACATTCATAAATTTTAAGCTTGTAACTGAGCTAAGATCAATTTTAACAATTACAGGTAGAGAATATCATTTGTGCAATTATAGGTTCATTATGGTATATACCCAGAGAGATATATATATCCAGAGAACCAACAGAAGTTCTCAGATCCAATGTCAAATAATGGGATTTGGGCAAGCACTCTCAACATCGCTTTTATTTAATACGCACCACATGCACATGATGCAGGAAGGGAACGAATCCATGCATTAAAGACAAGACAGACTGATACTATTGCCAAACGTGCACTGAGTCAATTAGGATGTTGCTCAAAGTTCTTTATACTTAATGGTTTCCATGAAAATAAGTGCAGAAGCAGAAATGTGGACACATCCCAAAGCATCTTCTTCATTTGGTTTCCTGTGCTTTCTTTGCATTCTGTTTTTCTTTTGCCTAGAAGTTAAAGATAGTATTCTATTAAATCTGAAAAGTCCATTTTAGATCATATAAAATTTGTGTAAGAAGGTATTCTTAAGCTAACAGGCTTGAAATGCATTGTTTTTAAGATTTCTAGAGCATTATCTTTCATTAACTTGAGATTTGCAACAAACTACTGCTGGAAATTATAGTTATGCTTTACCCTCAGTAAAAAAGGATTATGTTTGGTTTGTGTTCTTTCTTATCTGAAGTTAAAATGTATTACGATAATGATTTAAAAATACATAATTACTCATTCCATAAAATCATACTCATTCTTAAATATTTCAAAACAATATATTTACATATGTATCTATTTCTCATTGAAATTGAGTATAAAAATTCTTAATTAGTTTCTGCATATTTGAACAAATGAGTTTAACATATCACTAAAGGATTATGTACCTGTAGTATTGATAAACTTTATTTATACGACCTAAAAAATGCTCTCACACTTTATTTCATTTATCTTCCTAACAATTATATAGCTTGAACCCAGTAATTCTATTTTATTTTCAGCAGATGAAGACAGATCTTACAGATAACAAACTTGACCAAAGTCACACAACTAGTAGAAACTAAAACTTCAAGAGGTCAGACACCTGTTTCTATAGCAGTGCTTTTCAATGTACATACCTATAACCTGGCATCCCTGTTACAATACAGAATGATTAAAAAAAAATAACTGAGGTTCTAAATTTCTAACAAATTCTCAGGTGATACCAATTATCTGGTCCCCAAATGACACTTTGAGAAATAATTCGGAGTACTAGAATATAATGTTCTTCCCACTATGTCACTTGAATGAGAGGAACAAATAAATTAGAGTTTTGCTATTACACAACTAAGAAAAAAAGCTTCCTTAGATTAAAAAATAGGGTAATTAGGACAAGTACAATATTTTTTTATAATGCATTAGGTAGGGGCGTCCTCGTGGTTCAGTCAGTTAAGTGTCCGACTTGGGCTCAGGTCATGATTTCGTGCAGTTTATGAGTCTGAGCCCCCAATGGGCTCTGTGCTGACAGCTCAGAGTCTGGAGCCTGCTTCAGATTCTATGCCTTCCTTTCTCTCTAGCTCTCTCAAAAATATATCATCATTTAAAAAAATTTATAATGCATTAGGTAGTATAATTATTATATAACTATATAAGAGTGCTATGATTTAGAATATTAAGAGGAAAAATATGTATCATATAAAATAAAACTGCTTGTGGGGCGCCTGGGTGGCTTAGTCGGTTAAGCATCCGACTTTCGCTTGGGTCATGATCTCGCGGTTTGTGGGTTCGAGCCCCGCGTTGGGCTCTGTGCTGACTGCCAGCTCGGAGCCTGGAGCCTGTTTCAGAGTCTGTATCTCCCTCTCTCTCTGACCCTCCCCTGCTCACGCTGTCTCTCTCTCTCTCCTAGAAATAAATAAAACATTTAAAAAAAAAAAATAAATAAAATAAAATAAAACTGCTTGCATGAACATTTTGTTAACAAGCACAACTTGTAATTTGATATGTAGACAATGTTTAGGAAAGAAGTTCTGTTTTCAAATAATGAAAACACAATTCAATTTCAGATAGAATTTGAAATGAAAACACATACTTTTTCCTTATTGACCTGTGAATATACTCTGAATATACAGAATGTTTAGTTGGATTAACAAAAATAAATTTATTGGTTTATGACATAACTTTATAACATAATTGAGGAAAGACATAATGCAGATGCATAATGCATAATATATTAAAATATATTAACTCAGACAAAATTAAGAATAAGTTAAATAAGTTTTTAACTACCTATTTTTAGATTACTTCCTGAGCAGTTTTTATGTAATGTATATTCAATTCCTCAGGTAGGAGGAGAAGCCTCATATAACAAAAATACTTTTAAGGCAAGATCTTAACCTGATTCATTATAGCCATATGCTCTTGGAACAAAGTCTTGTTCTTTTCTTTATTAAAAAACAAAAGATTTTCAAACTCAAATATTTTCATGCCATCACAGATTATAAGCAACTGTCTCAGTTACTCAGAGATCCGATCCTGGACAGGTTTGGCATTCAGCATCACTGCCAAGAGTAGCCTCATCTTCCCTGTTTGACTCCTTCTACCCCTTTATGCTTTGTTCCTTTATTTTACATTCTTTTGGCATGGGAGTGTGGGGGTAAGGGGAGGAGCATTTCAGCTTACTAATATCTTAGTAACTTCAACTTATTCATTTCTGAATTCTATATGTAATTTTTCTTAGAAGTATTACTATTAAGGATTTATCACTATTAAAGCCTTTATATTGTATATAATTATAAAATCTCATCTTTATTTTGTTTTTCATTTGTGACATTCGCATTTACTAGCAGAAAGTTATATTCAATATGATACATTGATTCCTTTTTTCAAAATAACATGAACAAAATATATCTGTGCCTGAGGAAGCTGATTTATTGGTAGAGAATAAGCAACTGATTCTAACTACAGGTTTAAAATTTTGTGGATGTGAAACTTAAAGGGGCATAGCTATTTAGGAGTCATGCTGTGCTCCTCCCAGATCTTCAGCATGAATTTATTCTGGCACTTATCAGAACAATTCTATTCAGCACGATATTATAATTCTTTCTTCCTTTCTCCAACTGTATCATGGACTGCTTAAGAGAGAAGACATCTATAGACTTTAAGAGAGGTCCTGGAATAAAGTTGCAGCTAGATAAATGTTTGATGAATAATTTTAAAATTTTGAAAACTTTAATCAAACAATGCATCTTAATTCCTTTAAAGGATATTCCTTAGAGGATAACAGATTCCTTTAGGGAAATCCCTTAGGGGATAACAGATATTGCATATACATGAGGAAAAATGCAACCTCAATATCGCTTATGCAATATTATTAATCAAAAAACGGTTGGAAGAAAGAGGCAAGAGGTAGAAGATCAATAACTACCCCCTCAAAAAAAGCAGATGCAAACATAAGAACACACGGAGCTGGTGTTCCACCAACACCAGATACTCATATACCGCCACCCTGTGTCCAAACTAATGTGAACTAAGAAATTACAGTTCCAAGAGCTGAAAAGCTGTTCCAACTACACTTTCAAAAAAATCTGGGGATATATGGTCATTAAAATCAAACAAGAATGGTCATTTTCCTAATTTGCACCGAAAGTTTATTCACGAATCAATTACAAATACATACATTTTAAATTTCTCTAATAACATTTGTCTGACTTTTAGTAATATTTATCTATACTTAGAATCTGATGTAACATGATTTAACATAACAGTCTATATTAATATTTTAATATTTTTAATAGAGAAATATTTCATAGTATTTCATACAAAGAACACAGTATGTAGGTACTTTCGAGAATCACAGAATCCTAATTATTAATCTGAAAATCTAAAAATCAGTTTCCCATCTTACAATTTTATAACTTTAATACCCTGGGATACATGAATAGAAAACCTATATTAAAAAGAGAAGATTGAGGGGAGCCCTGGGTGGTGGCTCAGTTGATTATGTATCCAACCCTTGATTTTGGCTCAGATCATGAACTCATGGTTCCTGAGATCGAGCCCCGCATTGGGCTCTATGCTGACAGTGTAGAGCCTGCTTGGGATTCTCTCTCCCTCTCTCAAAATAAATAAATAAACATTTTAAAAAAGAGAGAGAGATGATTTAGCAATTTTCTGCAATAATTTGTAAACTTAGTGCTAAAAGCAGAAGCACATGTTTCAGGATCTGGGTAATAAGGTATACACAAAAACCTTAACTTTCATCTCCAATTATTTAAAATTTATGTTGATATAAAAAAGCTAGGTTGAAAGGTATCTTTGTTTCATACTTTAAAATTAATAAGAAACACATACCTACCATGTGCTCTGCTCTTAAGTTAATGATCCATAATTCTATTTGCCTAGTACTGTCTTCTCAAAGTGTTTCTCAAAACATGGTTCACAAAGCAGCTGCATTAGTCACTTGGGGTGACTTATGAAAGATTCCTTCCCCTATATCAGAATATCTGGAGAGGGGCCAGGTAGAGTATCCAGTGATGGTCACTTTCGGGAACACTGATTTACAGTATAAACTTAAAAATTTCTTCAGTGGAAAGAATACTAGCTTAGGAATGAATAAAAAAACCTATTTCTTAGTCTAGGTTATGGTTGCTTTTCCCCCTTCAATGTCCACTCTAGTTTTAAATTCTATGATAATTCAAATTTTTCTTAAAGAACAAAGAATCTATTATTTCAGTTATTAACATTAAAAATTTGCTTTCAGGGGCGCCTGGGTGACTCAGGTCATGATAGTGCAGTTCATGAGTTCAAGCCCTGAGTGGGGCTCTGCTGACAGCTCAGAGCCAGGAGACTGTTAGAGTCTGGATCTCCCTCTCTCTTTGCCCCTCGCCCATCACATTCGGCCTCTCTCTCAAAATAAATAAACATTAAAATACATATTTTTTTTTATGGGGCGCCTGGGTGGCTTAGTCGGTTAAGCGTCCGACTTTCGCTTAGGTCATGATCTCGTGGTTCGTGGGTTCGAGCCCCGCGTCGGGCTCTGTGCTGACTGCCAGCTCAGAGCCTGGAGCCTGTTTCAGTCTGTGACTCCCTCTCTCTCTGACCCTCCCCTGCTCACGCTGTCTCTCTCTCTCCTAGAAATAAATAAAAATATTTAAAAAAATAAATAAAAATAAAATACATATTTTTTTTTAAAAAGTTTTTAAAAGTTTGCCTTCAGCTTAAAGAAAGGAAAATGTTTTAAATTTTATTCTAATATGGCACATTCTGAGTTCTTAATACTAAGGATTCTGGGGCAATTCTTTATTTTTATTTTACAATATCAGGTTGAATTAATGCTCATCTAGAATATAAAATAGGAGAAAGCAAAAAAAATTAAAATCAAAATGCTTCAACAAATTTCACTTCTACTCACGCCAAAAAAAACCCCAAACATTGTTTTGGGGGAATCTAAATCTAATAACTATTCGCCAGTAACTTACCTTTTCTACTAGTGGTATTAACTGCTGGTGTTCTGCTAAAGTCTTTAATAATTCCATAATGAATGGCAGATAATTATGCTTCCTTCTGATATTTTCAATCTGAAAATAAAACAAATATCAAACCATACTAACTTTACATTTCCACTAAGTTCATAATAGTGTAATTTTTGCATCTTACTCAATAGAATGGGAAAAAATCTTCCATTCTCACAAGAAAAAATATTAGAAATAATGAGATTATATCCCCACTGAGAATAAACACTAATACAATAAAAAATATGAGGAGTTTCTTGGGTTGTGGCTTCCTACCCTTGGCTTAGCAAATAAGGAGCTTTTAGAAGTCTAAAATTATTTATGAAAACTTATGAAAGCAAACTTAAGAAAGCCCACATGATACATTAAATTGCTACTTGCTACTATAACTATGCAAATAAACAGGAAAGCCTAAAAAAACCAGCTTTATTCTGTGATCAAGAATAATTTTTCTCTGAATTACTTTATTCAAAATAGGGTGTAATATAGGGAAAGACCTGTACTTCAAAGAAAAACTATTCATTGTCTAGGACATCCCTCCCAAGTTACCCAATTTTACTTTTTCATTGTCCCTAAGCTATTAAATATTCTGTCTGGTAGAGGTTCAATTTACTTCCCTTCTCCCATAGAAAAAAAGGTCCCATCTTTGGTAAATTCATTTCAACATTCCTACACATAAACTTGAGCTTCTTTGATTTCTCATTTGAACTAGTTGTGACAACTTACAATTCCTCAAACTGATTAATAATTAAATAAAATCTTAACACATGCTCATTTTGTATCAGTAGGAGAATCCTTTTACCTTTTTTGAACAAAGCATTCTCAAACAATGTAGCAGGGAGAGATTTTGAAAACCAAGTTTGTGTTTTATTTTAGGTAAATATTAAAACTTAGTTAATTACGGAATAACCCTGCATAGGAATGCATAAGTGGTGGGTAGTTATTTTTGCATACCACATAAAATGGAAGGTAAACATTCAAGTTTTCATTCCTTACTTCCCTGTCTCCATGAACTTGGCCCCACCTTTTTCCTGCCTGGAACACTCTGGAACCAGCCCCTACTTCCAACTAAAGAAATCCTATTAGTTCAAGGTCCATTGATTTTATTTATCAGTCACTTGTAGGCTGTTAAGTATGGTGAAGAGCACTATGCTAACACTGTGGTAATCAATTTAAAAAAAAGATAATCCTTGCCGTCAAAGTGAGATTCAAATGAAAAACAATGCATTTCCTACTGTGATACACATGCGAAATAATATAACTACCATTTCCAAATTCACACAAAATTCAAAGCTCCCTTCACACTTTTTACCCTCTCTGAAAAAACTTATCAGATTGTGAATGACATTATTAAAGATCACCTTGCTTTATATTTGACTTTCAACTATATGTTTGCCATAAATTTAAATCAAAAAATTTTAACACCCTAAGAAACTAAAAAGAAAAATAAAACAAATGAACCCAACTGTGTTTCAAATTGGTGACAGAACCATACAACAGAAAATTTTTTCAAATAATTTTAAAAGCATAGTAATTTGATTGTATATCCAAAATGAGATATATTCTAAGAAAAAAATTAACTTAAGAAAGAAAAAACTTTTCAGTTGTTATTACTGTTACTACTATTGCTGTTTCTGAACCTTTATACATATATATACTTATATATACACATTTTATATATATAGTATAAATCAAATAATTATTTGTTTATACATACATATGTTATAAAGCATAAAGGAAATAAGTAATTTTGTTAATATTACTAGGAATCAAGATTTTCAGCTTAAGAGAAGAGATGTGGGGTGCCTGGGTGACTCAGTCAGTTGAGTATCTGACTCTTAATTTCAGCTCAGGTCATGATCTCAGGGTTCATAAGATTGAGCCCCACATGGGGCTCTGAGCTGATAGTGCAGAGCCTACTTGGGATTCTCTCTCTGCCCCTCCCTTACTCGTGTGTATACTCACATGCTTTCTCTCTCTCTCTCTCTCTCTCTCTCAAAATAAACATTTAAAAAAAGAGAGAGAGAGAAGACGCAAATGGTTACTTTCAAGTGTAAAGCCATTTAATTCTATTTTTTTTTTAAGTAGGCTCCACATGCAACATGGGGCCTGAACTCATGACCCTGAGATCAAGAGTCACATGCTCGCAGGTATGCTGAGCAAACCAGGCACCCCAAGTCCTTTAATTCTAAATTTTAATACTGAATTCACATTGTATTTTCTCTTCAAACTAAAACAACAAGCAAACAAAAGTGTATTTCTTAGCTCTGAAAAGGACTAGACATAATGATCAATTGGTATCACTGTGCACCCGAAGAGTGGTTTCTAAATACCATTTCCCAACGATAGGACACAGAGCTTCTTGAAAAAATGGCTAATCCAAATCTGAAGCAGGAGATCTACAGGTTGAGTCTGAAACATCCTGTCATACTAGAAAGCAAGGAAACTATCAGAGATGAAGAAAATCCCATCAAAAGAACTTAGGAGACAGCTTGAAGTGGATACTAATGGCCAAAGATGAAATAATCTGATCATTAATAATTTCGGTGAACTGAAGCATCAAATCAGTTAAAAATGTGTTCATAATAACACTTCAAAAAATTAAAAAGAAAGAAATCTTACTAGTTACCTTTGCAGGATGCTCAGGAACCAATGCATTATTCTGAAAACTAGTGATGATGAGGAAAAACAATCAAGTATTCACTGTACTTTCATGACAAAATATACTACTCTATATTAAAACAATAAAGGAACAAATAAAAAGAAAACATACCTTATATCTTTTTAGTTTCTGTACTTCTTCTTCAATAAGCATCTGATTTTTGGCAACCTCTGACTGAATAGCACTTAACATATTATTACCCTGATCTGTATCCATGGGTTCCTCCTTAGGGTAAAGAAAAAGAAACAGCATACCCTAATGATTGAGGCTTGGATCCAAAATATTTTAAAATTATAAACATAGTATAATTATTTCCAAATTTTACTCTTAATATTGATGACAAAATATCAGCCTACTAACTGCAATATTAAGGGACAAAAGCCCTAAGTAGCACCTTCCATATTTCTATGCTCTACAATAACACATATGCATTTTTAACTAAAAACAATCTATTACTGCAATATACTGTGTTGCTATAATCTTTTGTTCAGCTATAAAATAAATATGCTTAAATATGCTCTTAAGATAATAGGATCAAAGAATGTAAAAAAGGCACTATTACTAATTATCTTCTCCAATCATATTTACTACAGAAAGATAACCAATCATATAGAATAGTAAAGATTACATGTATCTAAATGTACCCAATTAATTCTGTGAGAAATCGATTCTAACTTGCTTAATTATATAATGAAATTAAATAGTTAATTGCTAATACTTATATACCATTTAATATTTGTCAGTCTGTTTTTTAGTGGCTTATGAATATCATCTCAGTTCCTTACAATGGCCTTATAATGCAAATACTATTTTCATTTTACCTTAAGAAACTGAACCACAAATAAATATTCCAATTCATATATCCATTAAGTGGCAAAGCCAGGAGCTGAATCTAGGCAATCTGACTCCAGACTGCATTTTCTTAATCACTACCCAGAATGCTTGATTAAATCAGGAAGGAAGGAAAAAAAAAAAAAAAAAAAAAAAAANGCTTAGGTCATGATCTCGCGGTTCGTGGGTTCGAGCCCCGCGTCGGGCTCTGTGCTGACTGCCAGCTCAGAGCCTGGAGCCTATTTCGGAGTCTATGATTCCCTCTCTCTCTGACCCTCCCCTGCTCACGCTGTCTCTTTCTCTCTCCTAGAAATAAATAAAAAACATTAAAAAAAAAAAAAAATCAGGAAGGAAGGAAAAAAGAGAAGGAGGTAGGGAGGGAGGGAGGGTGAGAGAGAGAGAGAAAGAAAGAGAGAACAAAGAAAGTGGAGCAAAAAAGCAAGAAACCAAGATAAAGAATACTTTCCCTGAAATAACTAAACTAGAACTTTGCACTTAAAAACATGGCCACAAGGGGCACCTGGGTGGCTCAGACGGTTAAGCCTCCAACTTCAGCTCAGGTCATGATCGCATTGCTTGTGAGTTCAAGTCCTGCTTTGGGCTCTCTGCGGAGCCTGCTTCTGATTCTGTGTCTCCCTCTCTCTGCCCCTCCCCCGCTCGTGCTCTGTCTCTCAAAAAGAAATCAATGTTTAACAAAAAATTTTAAAACATGGCCACAAACCTCAGCAAGTTGTCTTTGTAATTCTGCTATCTTCTGTTCATATATCATTTTTCTGTCAGACACAATGGCCATTAAGTTAAATCGAATTTCACCTTCACTGTACCTACAAAAAAGTTAAAGTTTATAACATAATAAAGAATTATAACGCTATTACAATTAAAATAATCTATTGTGATTACCCCATGGTTCTCTAGGATAAACACAAATCTATTAATGGCTAACAATGAAAATTGACATTTAAAAAAGGCTTTCATATATAAAAGGGTAAAACTACAGTAAAAACAAAACAAAAAAACCCTAGCTAAATTTAATCACAAACTTTTAAATGTTCTGACCTTATAAAAAAATAACTAAGACCTCACATTTATTTGATTAATTATACTGAGATTTTTATGTAATTAACTATATTCCTAATTATATACTTTTTTCTAACTCATGATATAGTTGCTATGTCTTTACAGTTGCTATTTTGAATATAATTTTATATTTCACTTTATACTTTATATTTTATTATAGATAAGTTATGAAATATTTATATGTTTTATTAATGTGATTATATCCTGTTGTAAAACTTCTGAATACTATTTTCACTACTCTGATACCAGAGTATCACAATGAAACACCTCACAATACAAGCTTGTTTATGATAGGGACTGACATTAGAAAAATTATTGGCAACATTATGTAAATGGTGCTTATTCAAGATGAAAATATATAGACAAAGTAAGCCTATCTTTGCATTATTCACCTGTAACATTTTCCCATACATAATTCTATCCACTGGAAAGCACATGGCCCAATATAACCATAGTGCTTTAAACTACATAAAAATGTTGTTCATAAAACTGCTATGGAACTTCCATTTCCCTACTCTTCCCAAGGAAGAAGATGCCAAAGAAGAAGAGGAAGAAATTCCCAAACTAAAAACACTAGCCATAACATATATTTAAAAAAAAGGAGAGAAGGCAGACAAGCTAGGGAACCAGGTCCCAAAAATGACACAGTGATGAACTCCTTGAGTTACCTAGTTTGCCTTCATATATCCTAGACTTGGAGAAGAAGCCACCAACCATAACCATAACCACTCTACCATAGCTAAACACAAAAGAAAGAAATGTGGCCCCAACCCTACCCACCAGCAAAGGCTGATCAGGAAGATGGGACTTTCATCTCTAAGGGCAGTAATGACACCTATGTGCAGTGTCTAGAGGAGACAAATGGGAAGCCAAGTGGGAAGTCACTACCATACAGTGGTAAAGAAGCCTCCTCCACTTCAGCGACAGTGAAGCCATGTAGCAAGCAGTAACAAGGCATACCCAGCCAGGGTAGTATCAGTAGATACTCTTTTGGGGGCCAGAACTCCCATCCCTGCCTAGAAGTAACAAGGAACTCTTCCATCTTAGGTGTCAATGGAGGGATAGTGAGGAACCTGAATTTCTACTCCCACCTGCAGTAATGAGGTAGCACTCCTGATATACCCTCCCTGAACAGTGCCCATATAAACCAGCTTAACAAAAGTTTTATTATACAGAATCCAGAGTCGTCTTATATAAAACCCCATACGTCCAGGTTTCAATTTGTAATCATTTGTCACATTAAAAATGATGAAAATCTCAACTTGACTGAAAACACTAATCAAAAAAAAAAAAAAAAAGCTGGACTGGCTATATTACTATGAGATAAAGTAAATTTCAAAACAAAGAAAATTACTACAGAGGGATGATATGTAATCATAAAAAGATAAATCCACCAAGAAGAAATGGTGACAAATGTTTATAACTCCAAACAACAAACCTGCAAAATATGTAATGTAAAAGCTGATAAAACTGATAATGCTGATAAAATCCTCGGAGTGTCTGGGTGCCTCAGTCAGTTAAGATCTGACTCTTGATTTTGGCTCAGGTCATGATCTCATGATTGTAAGATCATGGGCACATGATTGTGACACATGTGCCCATGTGTCAGGCTGTGCACTGAGCATGGAGCCTGCTTGCGATTTTCTCTAAACAAACATTAAAAAAAAAACTTTTTAAAAAGTAGACAAATCTATAACTGCCCTTACTTGCAAATGGCATGATTATCTATGTAGAAAATGCCAAGGAACTGATAAAAAACTTCTACAGTTGGTGGGTAAAATCAGCAAGGTCAAAGGATACAAGAAAAAGAAAATAATCAATTGTATTTCTACATATTAACAATGATCAAAGAAATCATATTATTTGTAATCACTCAAAATGCTTGGGTATAAATCTGACAAAAAAACCCAAGAAATGCTTGGATATAAATCTGACAAAACATGTACAGGACTTGTATGCTGAAAACTACAAAATGCTGAAGAAAGAAATTAGAGAAGATCAAAGTAAATAGAAAGACACACCATGTTCATAGACAGGAAGACTCATCATAGTAAAGATGCCAGTTCTTCCCAAATGGATATAAATATGTGACACAATTCCTCTCCAAATCCCAGCAAGATTTTTGTAGATAAGGACAAGATTATACTAAAATTTATATGGGAAGACAGAGGAACTATAATAACTAAAACAATTTTGAAGAAAAAGAATAAAGTTGGAGGTATCAGTTTATCTAATTTTGAGGCTTATCGTTAGAGTGATCAACACTGTGTAGTACAGGGGCATGTGGGTGGCTCAGTCAGTTAAGCATCCAAATCTTAATTTTGGCTCAGGCCATGATCTTGCAGTTCATGGAATCAAGTTCCAAGTTGGGCTGTGCACCGACAGGCTCTGCATAGAGCCTGCTTGGGATTCTCTCTCTCCTCCTCTCTCTCCCCTTACCCTAATTATTCTCTCCCACCCCACCCCCCCATCAAACTAAATAAACATACAAAACAATTGAAAAGAAAAAAGATTGTGTAGTACTGGCAGAGAGCAGACAGATAGTAGAACAGAGTAGTAAACCCAGAAATACGCTCATACAAATATACCCAACTGGTTTTTTACAATTCTACCAAATTTCTAGAGGAAGCACAGCCTTTTCAACAAATGGTACTAGAGCAACTGGACATGCATAGCAACAAAATGAACTTAGACTTACTTCACAACGTATACAAAAATTAACTCAAAATAGATCACAGACTTAAATGTAAAATGTTAAAATAAAAACTTTTTAGAAAAAAAGACCAAGAGAAAATCTTTAGGATCTAGGGCCAGACAAAGGATTCTTAGATTTGACAACAAAAATACAATTCATAGTCAAAAAGACTGATAAATTAGACTTCACTGAGATTAAGAGCTTTCGCTCTGTGACAGACTATATTGGGAGAATTAGGGGACAGGCTACATACTGGGAGAGAATATTTGCAGGCAAAGTGTCTAATGAAGGACTAGTACTATCTATCCAAAGTATGTAAAGAACCTCAAGGCTCAACAGTCAAAAAAACCCAAACAATCCAACTACAAAATAGGCAAAAGGCATGGAAAGATTTTCAACATCATTAGTCATTAGAGAAATGCAGATTAAAATCACATCACTAATCACCTACTAGAATGGCTAAAATAAAAAAACTTTTGACAAAACCAAATGCTACTAAGGATGTAGAGAAATTGGATCACTCATACACTGCTGGTGGGAATGTAAAATGGTACAGCCACTCTGGGAAAGAGTTTGGCAGTTTCTTAAAAAATTAAACATGCATTTATAACTCAGCAATGGCACTCCTGGGCATTGATCCCAGATAACTGAAAACTTATGTTCACACAAAAATCTGTACAAAGGTTTATTGCAGCTTTATTCATAATAGACAAACACAGAAAACAATCCACATATCCTTCNATTTATTGCTATTTAACCAACATAAATGACAATATATATAAACAAAAATATTTTACAACAATATTTACAGAAGTTTTATTCATAATAGACAAACACAGAAAACAATCCACATATCCTTCCGTGGGTAAATGGACCAAAAAAAAAAAAAAAAAAAAAAGGTGTATTCATACCATAACTACCCACCAAGAAAAAAGACTGAACTACTTTTAACAATCTGGACAAATCTCCAGAAAATTGTGCTGTGTGAAAGAAGCCAGTCCAAAAAGGTTACATATCATATGACTCCAATTATATAACATTCTTTAACTGACCAAAAATTATAAAACTAGGGATTAAGGAGGCAGGAGGAGTGGCAGCAGGGGAAGGCATCAGTGGCTTTAAAAGGGCAACAGAGGGAATCCTTGTGGTCATTAAATCATCCTGTATCTTAACTGTATCAATGTCAATATTCTAGCTGTTGACACTGTACTAGTTTTGCCAGATGTTTGCCAGATGTTGCCACTTGTTGCCACTAGTTTGCCAGATGATTAAGGGTGCATGGGCTCTCTCTGTATTATATTCATAACTGAAAACAAAAAATACAATTATCTCAAGATAAAAGTTTTAATTTAATTTTAAAAAGATACCTAAAAACAAAACTCTACAAAACAGCTATACAAAATACCTAAATGGAGATCTGCATGTTTAACTTTTATAAAGATGAGATATTATGATGCAGAATTTAGGGATTTCTTCCTGAACACATTAATCCAATCAAAAGTTGATGTTCAACAAACACCGCTAAGATAATAATAAAATAAAAGTTGAAAAATTAAGTTTAAAAACCAAAATGCTAAGTTATGTTAGTAAGATTAGCTGAGCACTTACTTTTGTATCCTTTTTTCTATGACTGGCCTCACTGCGCTTATCCAGTCATCTTGATTGCATGCACCTAGAAAGAAATTTGAAAGCAATTAAATCAAATAAAATCAATATAAAATTATTTCAAAAGTTAGTCTAAAATATCTTTTTATAAATACTTTGGCAAATTCAGGATGATAAAAATCCCTTTGGCACAATTATATTAAGCTTCAATTCTTATTTTCTTAGTAATGGTAAGGGTGAAAAACATTAATATAATTTTCATTACCACATTATTGTGTCACTTAGTAAGTGCTGAACAAATGTTCAAAGAAGTCATGAATTAGGAAGTTATCCCATTAAAATTCACAACACTGTGAAATAAGAAATACTACCTTCATTTTACAGTGATAAAACTGAGAGCAAAGAAAAACCATTATTGCACAAGTTAGTAGCAAAATAACCCTGACTCCCTACCAGAATAATTGTAAAATAAAAAACTGAAATTCACACATAACGCAAAACCAAGTTGTTTTAATCCTCTTTTTCATCTTAAGTTTTAGCACAGCCACCAGTTGTATAGCAAAACTGGCTGTTCTTTTTGATCTGTCACTTCCCTTCTATTTGATAGGTTCTAAGGAATACAGAATGAGTGACCAGATAGAAACCGACGTGTCCTTCCTGTGTAATTTAAGTTCATAAAGTAATGAAAAGCTTAAGACATTTGCGACAGTATACCACCTCATAATCACCTTCCCCTTCAAAATCTAAGCAGGACTGTGACTAAAATGAAGGAGAATACCCAATCTTTTTGTCTTGTCAAAGGTGAAATACCAGGAATAGGAACCAGGTTACCTAAATCGATCGGTCCTTCTCTTAATCCATCTAATTCATACAATCTTCCGTTTACAGGAACATAACTGACAAAGTGAAAAGCATCTTCTTCTTTTGCGGATGTCTTTGCATCAAATTCAAACATTTGCTGTCTACAGTAAAGAAAAAAAATAGTGAGACACAGACAAGCAAAAGAGAAAATGATTATTTATCAAAAAGTCTCTTTACCTGGCTAAACTGTTGTGTACTTGTCGAATCACGTCTGAGTTGCTCAAGGCCAAACCTTTCATCTAAAATAATTTTTAAAGTAGGCTATTAAGAAAAGAACTATCACAAATAGGGCATTTTAGGAATAATAAGATTATACTCACAGCTGCATCAAAACTTTGTGAAAATTCTTTAAACTCTGACAATGTCTCTCCTAAATGGACATCTTGATGGGTACAGTTCAATAACACACTGACGATAGCTTGGGTAGCACAAGCATTGTTAATTACCTACAAAATATAAAAGCAAAATATTATAAATTTATTTTTTAAAAAGCAGCTTTTAAATGACGGCAATGCCCTCCAAAATATAAATAAAGCTAATAGTTTTCCAACTTATTTCATATGGTCTTAACGTAAGCATAATAAACATGTTTAACTCGGGGCACCTGGGTGGCTCAGTCAGCTAAGCATCCAGCTTCGGCTCAGGTCAGGCCATGATCTCACAGTTCATGAGTTTGAGCCCCGTGTTGGGCTCTGTGCTGACAGCTCAGAGCCTGAAGCCTGCTTCAGGTTCAGTGTTTCCCTCTCTCTGCCTCTCCCCTGCTCATGCTTGCTCTCTCTCTCTCTCTCTCTCTCAAAAATACTTAAAATCTTTTTTAAAAAATAAACATGTTTAATTCCATTCTAATATATTTTTTAGGAATTAACTGCAATTCTGCAGTTGAGAATTCTAGGAAACCAAATAAATTAAATAAACTCATAACATCAGTGAAACCAATCCAGGTAGGATAATAAGGCCAATTTTTCCTGATTTAAACACAGCTGATTAAACCAACAGAATTTGTCTCCCCCCCCCATTTACTTCTTCCTAAATTCATTTCTACCTATCCAAATTTAACCCATATTTCAGTACCCAGCACAAGCTCCAACTCACCTATGTGGCTTTAAGAGAAATTATCTGACAACTGCTATTTCTATCCTCCTTTGAATTTCTTAAAAGGATATATATTGTCCACACATTTTTTCATCTTAGTCATATATAGTCTTTACAGTGCTGTCATCTAGCTGTTAACTATTTAAAAAATTAGTGGACCTTACATTCTAATCAGAGAGAAAAAACATTCCAATAGCACTTTACTATGTGCCAGGTACTTTTCTAAGCACTTTATATGTATTAATTCTTTCCATTCTCTCAACAACCTATGAAGGAGTAATATTATTATCCTCATTTTACATTTGTGGAAGCTAAGACACAAAGAAATTAAGTAACTTGCCCAAAGGGCACAGAGCTAAGCAAGAGGCAGATAGTCTTATTCTAGAATTTGTACACTTAGCCACTATTTTAGGCTGTCTCTGTACATATATGTGGTCTCTCTAACAAGATTATAACCTACTATGGACAAAGGCTTCTTCCATATTCCTTATAGCCCCTACACAGTGTTGAGGTTATAGAGCTGGAAAGAACCTTAGATGATTATTGTGAATACCAGCAATATTAACTGTAAAGTTGAACTAAATCTGATATATGATTTTTAAAAATACAACTTAGTCCTATTTCTATATTTATTACTATGTTATTATTAAATACTATTTTTTAATGTTTATTTATTTTGCGAAAGAGCATGCATGCATGCTCAAAGGAGTGTAAACGGGATGAGGAGGTGCAGAAGAAGAAAGAGAATCCAAGCAAGTCCCACACTCTTCTTAGAGCCTGATGTGGGGCTCAATCTCATGACCGTGAGATCATGACCTGAGCCAAACTCAAGAGTCGGATAGAGTTGGATGCTTAACTGACTGAGCCATCCATGTGCCCCTATAATTAAATGCTATTTTGGAATTGGAGTCTTTCCAAAATGCTAATTCACTTATAATTTTACAAGTTAGTAAACTATATACTGCTTGATTTCAGAAGAAAAACTTTTCAATTATCTTCTCTTTTAAATTCTTATACTCTTATGGGGTGCCTGGGTGGCTCAGTCAGTTAAGCGTCCGACTTCGACTCAGGTCATGATCTCACGGTTCGTGGGTTTGAGCCCCATGTTGGGCTCTGTGCTGACAGCTCAGAGTCTATAGCCTGTTTCAGATTCTGTGTCTCCCTCTCTCTCTGACCCTCCCCTGCTCATGCTGTCTCTCTCTCTCTCAGAAATTTTAAAAAAAATTTCTTTTTAAGTATAAAAAAATAATAAATTCTTATATTCCTCTACTTTTCGTGTTGCCAGTGGCTTTTGAGGTCTTGTGAAATCTACCAAGTCTTATATTTTTTCCTCCTGTATGTTTGGAAAACTCTTTGGTAAGACTGCTTTCTCCACTGGTGAACATTATCTTACACACAGTTCTCAAACAAATATAATGATGCCACCATAGTTCTGTTATTCCTCTCTGATAATATCTTGTACTCAAAACTATCCCATAATTGACAAGTTAGAAAAAAAAGTAACAGGAAATCTAAAATCCAATTAATATTGCTGATTTCTTTCAATATGTATTTTGTTCTGAATCACAGTTCTTTCATAAATTGAGATTAAAAAATTTTCATGATTAAAAGAAATTTCATAAAGGTGGTTAACTAAAACTTTGTAAGATTCAATGCCCCCTTATCTTGGACCAAAATTATCTGGGGCAAACTTATCTGGGAGTGGACTGGTAGAAGTGAAGTCAGAAGAAGTTAAAATTTATACTCATTCGTACATTCTTTCAAATTCACACATTAAAGATATACCATGTATCCAGTGCTAGATGCTGAGGCTCTAACAGAGAGGCTCAAACATTACTATGACCTAAGGACTTGAAATCTGTAATCCATCACTTTAGAAACAGTTTTTAAAGAATTAGAAAAAAAAAACTCCTTCCAAAAACTCACCAAATTGTATACATTAAACGTGGATTTTTGTATAATCAAATTTCAAGTTTTTTTAAAGGAAAAAAAATCCTGCAGTTAATGATATTTCTCTTTCAATGTTAATAATGAGTCACACTGTCCATCATTTATTACAATTTATTCTGTGTGTATATGAAGAATAGTAATCATGGTGTGCATAAGTATAAAAATACCTTTCCAGGTTTAAAATGAGTTTAGCGCCACCAAGTGGCTATACTACATATAGTACAAAATTGCCAAAAGAAAAAAAAAAAACTTAAAAAAGATGCCATTCAAATATTTACTAAATACCTATAGTGTGCCAGACATTGTGATAAGTGTGGAATGCACAGTGAACAAGAAATTTTAGAGAGGTTTTTTTCTGCCTCATGAAACACACATAAAAATTACTTTATATACATCTATTAGTGACAACTTTAGTTCATATCAAAAAAACTCATTGCAGCATAAATTATTTATATAGTCCCCAACTTCTTAAATCTTTAAGTTTTAAATCTTTATGCTGAGTATTCTATAAAAAAAAAAAAAAACCATCCAAGAACTTACAAAAAATGAGATAATTGTCATACCTACACTACTAGCCATCATGGCTCTGGCTTATAACACATTTTCAAACACAGAAGTAGAGTTCAACATAAAAGGAGGCTAGAGAAAGAGGTCACAAGTAGGACTCCCCTGGAACCTGAAGAATTTGGTTTGAATTCCTTCGAGAGACCATATATTCTTTAGTTCATCCAGGCTCTTCCACTCCCTATTTCTTACATATGACCCCGTTCACAAATGCATGTTGCCACCCTGATACTGCAGCCATTTGACCTGCAACCCCTGAACCTGAGAATAACTTATTTTCAGAGTTTATACAAAATAATATAGTAGATGCACAGAGAAATGCTCTTAAAATAGCACATTATAAATTGTCATCAATCTTCAGAAGTATAGCTATAAAATAAATTAATAAATTTTCAATATTTATACTCAAGAAAAAATAAGGTTGAGAATAAACTGTGAGTTAGTTCCTAAAGGGAAGATGACTCTAGAAAAAAGACAAAACAAAAAAAGCATAGAATAAATGTCTTGTCTATGAAGAATTTAGGGGAAAAAATCCATATATGAAAAAGGGATGAGTAGAAAATGAAAATAATGAAGGAAGAAATCATCTTTAACTGAAGTATCAGAGGTGTCTCTATGAATTAAAATTTTATTTTTTTTATTTTTTTTAATATTTTTATTTATTTCTAGTAGAGAGAGAGAGAGACAGCGTGAGCAGGGAAGGGTCAGAGAGAGAGGGAGATACAGACTCTGAAATAGGCTCCAGGCTCTGGGCTGGCAGTCAGCACAGACCCTGACGCGAGGCTCGAACCCACGAACCGCGAGATAGTGACCTAAGCGAAAGTCGGACGCTTAACCGACTAAGCCACCCAGGCGCCCCTGAATGTAAAATTTTAATAGAGCTTTGAAAGCTTGATAGAACCTAGGGAACAGGGAAGGGAATTCATTCAGGGAAGCACGAAGGGTGTGAGCAAAGAAACAAATTAACACGGCATATTTAAGGGACAGTGAGCATACTCTCTCGTATGCTCGTATTAGTTTGTATTAGTATGGCTGTAGTCAGGGCATGAGGTTATTTGTTACCTAGAAAATCAGTGACCTTGGGCAATTAGTAGTTTGCCCTAGGAATAAGAGATTTTTAATGGTGAAATAACATAATCAAAATAGATTTTTTTATATGAAAGATTCAGCCTGATGATTTATAGCAAGGACTTAAGATGGCTAAAAACAGAAACAAGATCTGCTGGACTGCTCCCCTAATACAGATAGGAAACAATATGAGGGGATAGATTAAGGGAGTATATAAAACCTCTATTACACAAGTATGCAAGTCAGAATTCTGGGAGTCAGGAAAACAACTAAAAATAAGATTAAAAAGAACAAGGGAATACTAATAACAACCATATGAAACATTTTTGTAAAATTAAGTTAAAATGGAGAAATTTCAAAAGGCAAACAAAATCTTATCAGAACCAAGTTAAGAAGAAATAAGTAGCCTAAATAGTCTTTTAACTATTAAATTGAACCAGTAGTTAAAATATATACCCACAAAGAAAATATCCGGCCCATGTGGCTGTACAGCCTAGTTCTATCAAAATTTGAAGAAACAGCCCATCTAAATTTTATACAAATTCTTTTAGACAATGAAAAAAGAAGACATTTCAACTTGTGCCACGAAGCCAGCAAACTCCTAATACTAAAATTAATCAAAGCCATTACAAGAAAAGAAAATTAAGGCCCTTTTCATTCATAAATACAAGTGCAAAAATGCTAAACAAATACTACTGAATTAAATCTGACAGTGCATAAAAAGAGAATACATCATGACTAACTGGGTTTATCTCAGATATGGAAGGATGATTTAATATTTTAAAACATCATTAACATAACTGACTGCATTTAACCTATAGAAAAAAATAAACATGATTATTTCACTAAGTACAGAAAAAGCATTTGAAAAAATTTCATAATAAATTAATAACAGAACATCCTTACCTGAAAAAGAACATTTAAAAAATAAAAATAAAAACCAGAGTAAACATCATCCATAACAAGAAAATGGTGAAAGTATTCTCTTTAAAATCATGATGATTTTACTGGAGGTCTTAGCCATGCAATAAGAAATAAATTAGAGGCATAAGGATTTGAAAGGGGAAATAAAACTGTTATTATGTGATATAGTAATTTAAGATAGAACCCCCTCAAAAGAATCCCAACAAATTATTAGAGATAACAGAAGAGTTTAGCAAGACAGCTAAATATAGTATGAAAACATACAAGTGAATTGCCTTTTCATTTCACAAGCATTGAACACCTGGAAAATGTAACTGTAGAGAAGACACTTTATAATTCTAACAGAAATATCAAGGAATTAGAATAAATCTAACAAAAGATGTAAAAGACCTCTACAGAAAAAGTAAAAATGTAACAGGTTAAAGATAATAAAGATCTAAATAGATACATACTATGTTCATGACTTAATATGAAGATATAAATTCTCCCCAAATTGTTATATATATTCAATGCTATTCCAGTCAAAATTCCAACAGAATGTTTCATACAACTTGATAAGATGACTCTGAAATTTATACGAAGAGCATAAAGCCAAGAATAGAAGGGTATTTCTGAAAAAGAGCAAGGAAGGGAGACATGACCCATTAGATTTCGGACCGTATGAAGAAGTGAAAAGAATTAAGACAGTGATATTGGCAGAGACAGACAAAGTGATCAGTGAAATAGAGTACAGTCCAGAAAACACACACACACATACACACACACACACACACACACACACACACGTATGGAACTGATATACAAGAGAGGTGGCATGTCAGATTAATAGGGAAAACAACGGATGCTTAATAAATTGAGGATAGAAAAAAATGATGATCCATATGGAAAATATAAAATTGAACTCCTACTTCACGATATACCAAAACCCAATTCCTGGTGAATTATGGGCATAGATGTCAAAAATTAAAATTTAAATACACAGGTAAATATCTTATAACCTCAGATAGATAACAATGTCTTAAACAAGGTACAAAAAGCACTGGCTCTAAAATAGAAAATTCTATTCACCGAAAGAAAAATTCTATTCACCTGGAAAAAATAAAACAATAAGATGCCAACTTAAAGAAGTAATATCGGGGCGCCTGGGTGGCTTAGTCGGTTAAGCGTCCGACTTTCGCTTAGGTCATGATCTCGCGGTTCGTGGGTTCGAGCCCCTCTGACTGCCAGCTCAGAGCCTGGAGCCTGTTTCAGTCTGTGACTCCCTCTCTCTCTGACCCTCCCCTGCTCACTCTGTCTCTCTCTCTCTCTCCTAGAAATAAATAAAAAACATTAAAAAAAAAGTAATATCAAGAATACATAAACAACTCATACAAATCAAAAAGAAAAGCACAACTAACCCCATAGAAAACTAAAAATAACTTCCAATGTAAATTTCACAAAAGAAACACTTAAGGACACTAAGGATATGAAGACCCTTTCAACATGATTAGTGACCAGGGAGATATAAACCAAGACCATAATTAAGTACCATTTTAGAACAAGACGGCTGGCAAAAATTAAAAAGGCCTGACAACACCACACGTTGGAGTATGTGGCTACATAGTAATTCAGATATGGCTAGTGGAAGTGTCATTGGAACTTTGATACATTTATATATCAGATCAAGTAGTCAACTCTATTTCTAGGTATATACAAGAGAAATTTGCACATTTACAACAGGAGACATTTACAAAAATGTTTACAGCCACACAACTGACAGTAACTCAAATGTAAAACTCAAATGCCCATCTAGGAAGAGAAAGTAAATAAACCCACCATTTTCATGTAATTGATATTATACAATATGCAAAATAAAGGAACCACTATGATTAACAACTTATAGGAGAAACTTAATGATTAAATATCAAGTCAAAAGAGTAAGTCCCCCAAAATTATATAGAAGATGTGAGAGATGAAATGAAATGAATCACTTCTGTCAGAGGGTTTTAAAATGGAGCCAGGAGGCCATCAAGGAAATGGGCCTTAGGTATCCTCACAGGATAAAACCAGGAAATTTTGAATTGGGCCAAAGGGCATAAATTTCAAGGACTCTGCCCAATTACCTGCAACTTGCTACAGTTAAGACTTTGCTTGGTAATGGTCTTAGCAACCAATTATATTCAGCCAAGATTAATTTTCTGTGAGCCAATACCAATCAAAATTCTTTGTAAACAACACATTACTTTTGTTTTTTAAAACCCTTGACTTTCCTTCCTTAGGAGACACGATTTGGGTTGCTACCCAAATCTGTTCTCCCTGAATTACAAGTGAGACTCCAAATAAATGCTTTTATTTCAGTACTGTCTCTTTTCTCATTTGGTATGATATTTTTTATCTATTAAAAATTTTATATACACACACCCTTTTTAGTATTACAAAAAATACATAAAAGGGAAAGCAAAGAAATGATATACCAAATTCAACATGAGGATTACACTGGATGGAGGGAGGGAGGATGAAAGTTATGTTGAACAATGAGTGAGAGAGAAAGAAATAATTAGATGAAATTTATTTGGGTAGTGAGCTCTTTGGTGCTCACTACCAGACTTACAATAACCAAATAAAAAACAGGAGTCATGAGTGTGTGTCATCAATCAAGGATTATCATAATCCCCTTCCATGTACCTGATGATCAAATTTTTTTAGGAAAAAAGAAAAATAGGCATCATCATTGATTGCTATGTCTTCCTCCTTCATCTCCATATCCAACCCATTACACATTAAGGGAGCTACTTTATCCACTAAGTATTATTCAGTCTGTTTACATCCATCGCTACAACCAGTCTTATCTACTCTTGCATATACTTCTGCAAAAGTCTCCTGATAACTAGTCTTAAATTCTATACTACTACCTCCTCCTTATATGCATTCTCCACACTATAGCTAAAGAGATCTCTTCTAAATGATAACCTGATCATGTCACCCTTTTTTAAACACTTTAATAACCTTATTTTACTCTTGGGTTACAGACAAAAGTCTCAATCATGGTTTAAAATACCCTACCAGCATGTGGCAGAAGACTGATAGTTATTCTCTAACAACCATCTTTTCCTTCTTCCATATGCATAAAGTACCCAATTTTTATCTGGGTCCATGGCCACCTAGAATGAAGACAACTTTCCCACTCTCTTCTGCTGCTAAGTACAGCAATGTGATCAAGTTCTGGCCAGGGAAGTAAGCATGTGACATAGGCAAATTCTATAAAACGTCCATTAAAGGAGAAATGTGCTTTCCCCTTCCTGCTGTCTGGAATATGGAATTGAGGTAGAATGGTGATAGCCCCAATAACCATCTTGGGCCACAAAGTAATCTTTGGAATAGAATCCACACACAAAGGAACAACAAAAAATGAGCCTGTAATCTTGGCAGTTCTTGGAAGTGAAAAATTTCTATTTCCTATAAGCCACTGTTTCTCTACACCTAACTACCAAATTCTGATTAACATATGCCCTGCTCAGCTCCATATCACATGCCATCTCCCCCAAGCTATCTATACACCAGTTATACTGACCTCCTTCTAGTACATTTTACTAGTATTACTTCCTTTTGCTATAAAAGCTGTTATTAATCTAGGATAATCCTCAACCTCTTTCTGCCAGTTAATACCTACTTGACCTTTAGACTTCAGCTGAATTGTCACTTATGCAGAGCTTTCTCAGATCTCCTTGAAAAGGTCAAGTCCCATTGTTTATTATATATATACATAATAAAAAATTTAATCTTACCCAAAGAGAGGCCTTGCTTTTGCCTGTGGCTCCTGAGAGGTATACTTAGTTCTTGAGAAGCCAGACCCCATAAGAACATCTTTGTTTACCCAAGGGATTTGGTCCACAAAGGTAGTCTAACACTGTGACTCAGAGTGGAATTTGGGGTCAACAGTATCAGCTCAACCTTCAGAGTGACAGGAGACTGAGGTCAGCCATGTAGGTGGTCAGCCAGGTCTATGTGACTAAGGCCAAATAAAAACTCTAGATACCAAGAATTGGTTGAGATTCCCTGGATGACTATACTCTGTACATATTGTCACATATCATTGCCAGGAAAGTTAGTGCCATCTGTGACTCTATTGGGAAAAGACAACTGGAAGCTCTTAGCAAGGGACTTCCCCAGATTCTGCCCCATTTATCTCCTCTCTTGGCTAAATTTAACCTGTATTTTTTACTATGATAAACCATAACATATTTCAATAAGGTCCATGGGTTTTTCTAGCAAATTACAGAAACTGAGGGTGGTGTTGAGGTCTCCCTAACTAAACTTGCAATTGTCAGAAGTGAAGGTGGTTTGGGGACTCTGAACTCTGTAGCTGGTATTGGGAGTGGGCGTAGTCTCACAGATTGTTCTCAAATTTTGCAATATGATATGGTCCTCATTTCACTCTAGGAAGCACTTATCACCACCATAATTTTGCATTTCATTGATTAAAACCAATCTCTTCAACTAAACTCTAAGCATTTTGTGGGCAGGGATTATCATTCTCCAAGCACCTAGCACAGTATCTGGTACACTGCAGGCAGTCATCCTTTCCTGAAACACTGAATAGATGGGGGTCAGACAAACCCAGTACCACTGCAGCACAATCTTAGCCATTAAATCAGCGAAATGGTAACAAGACAATGATGTTCTGCGGAGAAGTATTACCAAAATGTCATTCCTGGATCCTTAAATACAATTATAATTACTAGTAATTGTAATTACTAGATTCTTTCCTCAGTGAACAACATATACGCAAACCTATAATTAGAACACATGAATGATTAGCTTAAGACAGCCAGTATTAGTATTACCTTTCTAAATTTATGCAATTCCATCCATAAATACAAAAATATACATTTAGTTATTATGTATGACCTTATCATAAATAAATATAATTTTATTTAAATTTTCTAAATTTCTGAAAATAGGAGACTCCTGGATAAAATCATTATTAGCTCTTGAAGCCTAGAATTAAGGATTATATTATCTATGTAATATAGAGTTTCTGGCACTGGGACGCCTAGGTAGCTCAGTCGGTTAGGCGCCCGACTTCAGCTCAGGTCATGGTCTCACGATTTGTGGGTTCAAGCCCCGTGTCGGGCTCTGTGCTGACAGCTCAGAGCCTGGAGCCTGCAGCCTGCTTCAGATTCTGTGTCTCCCTCTCTCTGACCCTCCCCTGCTCGCACTCTGTCTGTCTCTCTCAAAAATAAACACTTAAAAAAATAAATAAATAAAGTTTCTGGCATAGACTCATAGAAGGCATACACTAAAAAGACCAGAAGATATTACTGGGGAATTATTGATATGTCAGCTCAATAAGAACTGTTGACATAATATGCCACAAAAAACAGCCAGTGTTATTAGAAAATCACTAATCCTACACATTAATAAACGTGGCAAGAATAATATAATAAAAATAAAACATTAAATTATAGTTAAGACAGAAATACAGAACTAGAAAAATATCAAGGAACTCCAGAAATTATGAATTGAAACTTCAGTAGGTTTTTTTTTCTTTATAGAGTATTTTCTTTTACCTTAAAGACACCTAGACCTCTATAAATCAAACATCATTAATGTCTTACTGTTAGTGAATACTATTGTTAATTTTAATATTCTTAGAGATGAAGAATTCAGTCTACATTTAATAGATATCTACTATGTGCCAGGAACTGTACATAAAAATAAAATCCCAGACTCCTAGGTTCACAATTTAGTATGGAAGAAATTAAACACACACATACACACATACAAATTTAGAATATAAATCATTTTCAATGGCTATCTCTGAAGCAGGGATTATAAAAGGGACTTTTATTTTCTATATCATATTTTATAATGCTTCAATTTTATAAAATGAGTGCATAGGTTTATATACCTTAAAAAATAAAAACTATCTTTAAAAGGAGAAAAGGGGCACCTGGTGGCTCAGTCGGTTGAGCATCCGACTTTAGCTCAGGTCATGATCTCCCGATTCGTGGGTTCGAGCCCCGCGTGGAGCTCTGTGCTGACAGCTACCTCGGAGCCTGGAGACTGCTTCAGATTCTGTGTCTCCTTCTCTCTCTGACCCTCCCCTGCTCACGCTGTCTCTCTCTCAGAAATAAATTTAAAAACATTAAAAAATTTAAAAATTAAAAAAATTTAACAAATAAAGCACGATATCTGCTACCCAATAAGAATGGTAAATGTTGGCTACTGTTGGTATTATCATCATTATAACTCTTATTATGAAGAGACACACCTTGTCTTATTGATCATTCTATATACCCCTATACTTAAAACAATGCCTAGCACAAAGTGGGTGCTCAAAAACCACTTGTTGATTAAATGAATGAGTGAAACCATTAAAACTGGTTGGTAGAAATGGATGTGGGGTTACAAAGAAATTCACTTTTATCACTATGTATTTCTGTAGTTCTGCTATCAGAAAAAAAAACACAATAATAATGTTTTCTTAACTTTAAAGTAAAAGCAGGACAGTGTTAACTTCTCTAAAAACACTCAATTTTAAAAAGGTGGGGAGAAATGGAAAGAAGTAGTAAAAGAAAAAGGGAAAGCAAGTTACTAAGTGGAATAGCAAAGCCTTGATCTAAAATAGTAATGAGAATTAGCACTTTTATTTTTTGAACTTTCTAAAGGTTAAACAGATTATCCTAATCAATCTTTTGAGTCTCAGAAATAAGTGCAATTTTCAAACAAATGTAATTATATTTAGCTTAGTTTTAAATATCAAACCTCTCTGATTCATTCTCTTTTTCAGCTTTTCCAAACAATGGACCGGATATATGGCGGCACCTAATAATATTAACGCTTCACTGAATGTACTGGAACAGCAGTTGTCAAGTGTGGTCTGTGGACTCCTGGGAATTCCTAAGACCCTTCTCAAGATGTTCATGAGCTCAAAATCATTTCTATCATAACTCAAAGACAGTCCTTGCCTACTTCCCTGCTTTTACATTTGCACTGATAGTAAAATAGCAATCAATGATACATAGATATAGATAATATTGCTGGTATTTTAGCACTAGTCTAGGCAGTGGCATTAAACTGTTTCACTGACACAGATACACAGTTAAAGAAAAAAAAAAAGCAAGTTTTACTGAAGACAGTTTTCAATGAAGCAGTAAAAGTTATTTTTATTAAATTCTGACCTTGGAGTATAAGTCTTTAATATTCTATCAAATGAAATTGGTAGCACAAATAAAGCAGTTTCTGCTGCAAACCAAAACATGCTAATCATTTCAAGGAAGGGCAGCAGTACGATTGTTTGAGTTGTGAGTTAAGTTGGCTGCTTATTTCTTAGAACATCATTTTCACTTGAGAGCACAAATAGCAGACAAATACAGTTTTTCAGACAAGGCATGTGGCAGATATTTTTCTTGGAATTAAGTAAAATGAGTCTGTTACTTCAAGTAAAATACCTGACAGTATTTACTGTTTTGATAAAATTTTAACTGACAAGTGAAAACTAGAATTTGGTACTACTTAAATCCTCCATTGTGAGTTTAAAAGTTTCCAGATGCTTAATAACTTTTCTGATTCTACAGATGGCTATATTAACACATGTGACTTGTTGATAATGTATGCAAACAAATGTGGGAACATTTAGAAGGTCTGTAGAAGTTGGTGAATATTCAAAATGACCAATGCACAATGTTATTGAATGCTGAATAAGTAAAAGATCCATTTGCAGAGCAAGGTAAACCAAAAAATTTTAATATAACAAAGAACAAAGTTCACTGATACTGTTTTAGATTACACATTTAAGAAAGAAACATTTTGGGGCACCTAGGTGGCTTAGTTGGTTAAGCAACCAACTTCTGCTCAGGTCATGATCTCACAGTTTGTGGGTTCGAGCCCCACGTCATGCTCTGTACTGACAGCTCAGAGCCTGAAGCCTGTTTCAGATTCTGTATCTTCCTCTCTCTCTGCCCCTCCCCTGCTCATGCTCTGTCTCTCTCTCTCTCCCCCAAATAAATCAAAACATTAAAAAATTTTTAAAAAGGAAGAAACATTTTTAGTTTTGATATAGTATCAAAGAACAGAATTCTCTGAAAAAGATTATTAAAATACTCCTCCCTTTCCAACTACACATATGTATGAGACTGAATTTTCTTGATTTACTTCAACCAAAAACAACAAAACAAAAGTACTGCAAACAGGAGTATAAAGAAGCAGATAGGAGAATCCAGCTATGTACTATTAAGCCAGACACTGGATTTGCAAAATCAATACTTACAATATTAGATTGTAAAACAATATAAAATGTAGACGTAAAACTTCTTACTAATTTATTTTGGTAAATGTGTTTATATTCCATTACAAAGTGTGTTATTTATGTTAACATGTAATGCATTTGTCATCTTTTAAATCAACTAATAAGTAACACTCAAATGCCTCAGGCTTAATATCTAATATAATAAATACTGACAAATATAATCCATATAAACAGAGAAGCTCTTGGAGACCTTAATAATTTTTAAGAATGTAAAGGGATCCTACGACAAAAAAGTTTGAGGACTACTACACCAAAGACACCAAAGTGAAACAGAGTTTTGTTTATAAAAAGGACTGCTCTCAAGACTTCAGAGCATCCAAGGACCTTACCTGCTTGGCAAAAAATATCGTGTCCAGTCTGGAGTCTTGAACTACAGAGCCTGCTGGTTCTTCTCCTGGCTGCCACTTGAAAAGAAAAATTAATCCATGAACTGGCCTACAAAAGAAGATACAAATTAGCGACACCAAACCTTGCTTGTTTCTTAACACACGGTCAATATAATACATTTCAGTTACTTAACAGACATTGCTAATGAAGTTTGAGAAAATTTTTTAAAGATTTCTATTCCTATTCATTGCACTAAAATGTTGCCTAAGACAATGCTAATAAGCCTTTAAATTACATCAGGTAAAACAGAATTATAATGAAAGGTTTATTCTCAAATCTGGATTAGTCACTTCTACTTTGTATCACCTCACTTAAAAACTGAAAATAAGAACATAGTAGAACTAAAAGAAGCAGTTAACCTTATACTGAATTCCAGTATATATGAATAAACCCTACTCCTTGTCACATTCCAAGAATCCAAGAACTCTCCCTCCAAAGAAAATTCCTCTAGCCCTCGATTTGCAAAAAAGGGTCCATTCTTGTGGGCACAACACTGGAGGGAAGAAGAGGTTCAGAGACGTGATTCCAGTCAGAAGCATGAGGGAAAGGAACGAACTTCCTAGCATCTACATTTGGAATCTGAACTGTAATCTCACCAAGAAGCAATGTGATAATGTATAGGCAAGTTCTGAATTACTATTAACATATGTTATGTACTAAATATGCTTTTGTAGACTAAGCTAATATTGATGTATTCATGTTTTTAATGTGAAAACATGTTCTATCTTCTAGTCCCATTAATCTATAAGTGAATATTGTAATAAATTAACCAACCATCCTGACATGGAATTACAGAGACTTCATTTTTAATCTTTTGCAAGTTACTTATATGAGTCTCAGGTCTTGATTATAGTATGAGTGTAATAATATCTATCTCACAAGACTGAAAAAGACTTAAGGAGATGACATATTCAGCCTACTGTAATCCAAGTAAAATAGACAACAATCTGCTTACAGTACAGACAACTTTTTTTAAGACAACTAAGATTATACTTACTTTAATTTTTCAAAATTCTCAGGCTCTAGACTCCATATTTCTTCTACTTGGGCTCCTCGGCAACCTGAAATAAGAAACCATTTCTTCAGAAAACAAAATAACTCATTTTTTTCATCACCATTAAATAAAATACTAACTGAAAGGAATGCACATTTAGGGGCAATGAGACATGACAAATTAAAATGGTAAAACTGATAAAGCTCACAGCCAAATTCTTTTAATTCCTTTACTACTTCCTAATTATAATGGAAGTATATTACTTTTACAATTGAAAGATGTTTCATGAGTTTATTTTCACTGAAATACCACCCCAACTTCCCAGTCCCTCTCAATCTCTGTCTCTTTTACAACCCACTCTTTCTACTCAGTTGCTGTTTTCCCCGCTCTGACCTTGGCTCTCTTCTTCTTTTACTGTACACTTTTTTTTAAGTGGTGATAAAGAACTACCACTTACCAGTAACTTTCATATCACATATTTAATTCTGACCCTTTTCCTAAATTCCAATTCTTTATAGTCTTTTTTTTTTTTAATTTATTTAATTTTATTTTCAACTACCTCAGAGTCCTCCAAATATACCCTTCCTTAGGACAGTGGTTCCCATTCAGGTGACCTTTTTTTGTCCCTTGCCTCCCTAGGAAAGGTTTTACAATGTCTGGAGACATTTTACCATCACAATCATCACCTGTGGGAAGGGCTTGCATCTAGTGGACAGAGGACAGAAATGCTAAACATCCTACACTGCACAGGACAGCTGAAACAGCAAAGAATTATCTGGCCCAAAATGTCAACACTGCCAAGACTGAGAAACCTGCCCTAGTAGTACGGATGATAGTAACAACACACTGGTTAAGAGGTTGGCCTCAAAAATGCCATGGTTTACATCCTGGCTCCTCCATTTACTAGCGATATAACCAACCTCTCTGTTCCTCATATTCATGGAACTGTTGTGAGGAATAAATGAGATAATTTTGTATGCATGAGATACATTTAATACAGTGCCTGGCACACTCTAAGAGTTTACTAAATATTAGCTAGTATTATCAAAATACAAAAAAAAACAACAAACAAAACCTAGCCATATTTACCAGTGGCTTCTTTGTATAAAGTACTTTAAATGCATTTTCTCTAATCATTGCAAGGCAAATATACAGAAGAGGTTTAGGGATGTTAAGTGGCTTGCCTAAATTCACTACAGCTAGTATATGCCAAAAAAAAAACACAAAAAAAAGAAAAAAAAACAAAAAAACCCCAACTAATTAAAATCCACATCTGGTTCCAAAGTCTGGACAGTTTTTAATATTCCAGATTACCATTAAGTAAAAGCTAGAGAAGCCTTTGGCCTATCTAGAAAAAAAAAAAAAAGTTAAAAAAAAAGTTGAGTCAATCAACAATATGACCTTGGGCATTCAAACCATCTCAGGACTCAATTTGCTGTATTCAGCAAGTATCTATTAAGAACTCATTCTTCTATTAAAGATATATATGCAAGGAGAGTTACGAGGCTGTAGTAGAAAACATGTTCATAGACATTCAAAATGTAAACCTATATTTATGAGCACTGAAAAGGGCAGAAAATGACACTAATGCCATTGTTAACACTAGTTACTGCTCTTGGAAATCAATTATAAAAAGGCCAAACATTAAAACATTGTACATATCATACTAAAACAACAAAAGTCCACTGAATAAAAGTGTCCCCAAATCTTTGGCACAGGTAGAATTTCCAGTGGTGACACCTGTTTAAACAACTATAAGCTAAACAAACTCACAGTCAGTTCTTTGTATACAGAAAACACTCAACTCTTAATATCTATCTCCTTATATACATTCAGTATCTAATAATTCCCTTATGTACATTCAATTTCAAATAATGCATGGTATAGGAAAGAGAAGCAATGATTCAAGAGGCCTGGATTCCAATCCCAGCACTGCTTTAAAGTTCTTAAACTTGAGCAAGAACATAATGTCCTTGAGCCTCACTTTCCTCATCTATAAAACAAGAATACTTCCTGCTTCATCCAATCCACGTAATTCTTGTGAGGTATACATTATCAAACACTAAATACAAAGAATCTCTTAATGCAGACTCCCTAACATATATTAAGTAAAAAGCTGGGGGTGGGGAGAAGGCTTTAAAAAGTTAATGAAATGCTGGGTATTTTACAGATACCTTTTATGTGCCAAGCATGATACTACATCCTGGCATGGACAGAAAATAATAAACAACAGTCGCAATACTCAAGAACTTCACAACTAAGGGGAGCCTGGCAGGCTCAGTCAGTAGAGCATGTGACTCTTGATCTCAGGGTCCTGAGTTCCAGCTCCACATATGTTTTCTACTACACATTTTATTTGCTTCAAAATAAACAAAACAAAACTTCAAAACTAGTACAAAACAAGTATATACAACTCAAAGTGCAGCATGCATAATATGCCTATGAGAAGTCCACCAGAGAGCATTCTGGAAGTTATGAAGTAAGAGAGATCATTACTCTCCTTGCTGATCAGAGAAACTTTCACGGATAGTTGAACTGGGTCTTAAATAGGATGACCACAGAATTTGTCATCCAAGTCAGGTCACTGCTCCAAAATGAAAGGAAGTACTAAAATTAAAATGTTTGAAATATTTTTGTATTGCCTAACACATTTGTATTATGATACTGGTGGCTCCATAAAATAGTTCTACTCAAAAACTAATTTCAAAAATAATTTTCTTAAAAATATACCTGGAGCTTTTCTCAAGAAAAATAACCCTGGTAGGACCCTCCTAACTGTTGCTAGTGCTTTAAATTTAAATGTAATGTTATCTTCCAATCGTTTTGACAACTCCTTATTCCCCTAACCTCACCAAGTCTATGAGAAGTAAAAACATGGCCCTCAGCTTCTATACCGCCTACAAAAAATAGTCCCAGGTATCTTCCCTAACCACGTCATTCCATGGTAGGAACAAATGTCATTTAGTTAGTGATGTCACCAAGTAGGAAAAACTGCATTGTGGGCAATCACCCCCAAAACAAGGGCTAGCCTCAACTATTTGGGAATCCCAAACTGGAGAGCTGTTAATCTGTATCCCTAATGAGAAGGTTCCATTTTGGAGTCCTAAACAATTAGAAGCAATACATGTTTCTAGGGATACTAAGTGCACTCTCATTTGTATACTTTGACTATTTGTATGAAAGCCAAGCATTAACGTGCCTCTCTCCCCCAAACAAGGAAACATGTACCTCAGGAGAACTCTTAACAAACCTCCATGTCAAGGAAACACTATGTTGCTCCCTCAACATCATTCAGATTTGTCTCAACTCCTGGATTCTGCAATACTCCCTCCTGGCAAGCCCAGGAGGAATCTGAAATTACTAACATATTCTGCTATACCTGAGTTAAGACCTTGAGCCAAGTTGAAAGGTCAAAACAAAAACTTGAGAAAGCCACCTGCTTTCTAATGTGAACACTACAAGAAATAAATTAAACAGATGTGGTCCCAGCTCTGTGTGTCAGGTCAGATTAATCAGAGAAGCTGAAGGCATGGCATGTTTGGTGTAGAAAGAAGAATGGATTTCCTTGGGAGACAACTCTCAAATAGTTTCTCCTGTTTCTGCTCGTCTTCTGGGAGGAGTTCGGGACTATCTTTTCAAGGATGTTATTTTAATAAACAGACTTGAAATATAGAGATAATATCTCCCTCTGATGGAGAGACAAGACTTACTTGCTGTCCATAGTATCTTCCTAAAGCCAAAGGCTGAGTTCGTTTGCTAGCAACCTTTGATAGAACTGGGAGTTCCCTAAGCTCAGGGTTCCTTAGCTACGACAGAGACCCATGTGGGCAACAACCACCTGGACGCCCACGGACT
This sequence comes from Hyaena hyaena, assembly GCF_003009895.1. Classification (NCBI taxonomy): domain Eukaryota; kingdom Metazoa; phylum Chordata; class Mammalia; order Carnivora; family Hyaenidae; genus Hyaena; species Hyaena hyaena. The sequence goes on along the minus strand of NW_024081253.1, from coordinate 567,829 downwards.
TGTAGGACAAGGGGACCAAGGCAAATGTGAATCTTCTGCTGCCTACAGTGCCAACGCTAATACAGTCCTTTATCTCTTGATCAATATATCAATAATACAATCCTTTATAATATAAACAGGGTAAAGTATAATAGGACATATTTCTTAACATATGCTGGGTTTTGTCTAATGCTTTTTGTGTCTATTGAGATAATCATATAGTTTTTTGTTGTTTTTGTTTTTGTTTTAGAGTATTAATCTGGTGAATCACATTGAATCCCAAATATTAAACCAACAATGAATTCCTAGGATAAACTCCACTCAGTCATGACATATTGTCCATTTAAAAGATTATTAGATTTGATTTACTAAAATTCTGTTTAGAATTTTTGCATTTGTGGAGCACCTGAGTGGCTCAGTCAGTTAAGTGTCTGACTTCAGCTCAGGTCATGAACTCATGGCTCATGGGTTTGCCCCACATTGAGTTCTGTGCTGACAGCTCAGAGCAAGAAGCCTGCTCCAATTCGGTTTCCCTCTCCCTCTTCCTCTCCCCTGCTCATGCTGTCTCCTTCTCTCTCTCTCTCTCTCTCTCAAAATAAACATTAAAAAGGGGTGCCTGGGTGGCTTAGTAGGTTAAGCGTCCGACTTTCGCTTAGGTCATGATCTCGCGGTTCGTGGGTTCGAGCCCCACGTCAGGCTCTGTGCTGACTGCCAGCTCAGAGCCTGGAGCCTGTTTCAGTCTGTGACTCCCTCTCTCTCTGACCCTCCCCTACTCACGCTGTCTCTCTCTCTCTCTCTCTCTCTCTCCTAGAAATAAATAAAAAACATTAAAAAAATTTTAAAAAAATTTTTTAAAAAAGAATTTTTGCATTTATGTTGATGATGGAGTTAGGTCTGTAGTTTCCTTTTCTTGCAATGTCTTTGTCTGTATTGGGTGTTAGGATAATGATGGCCCTCAGAATATTGGGAAATATTCCTTCCTCTCCATTTTTCTGAGAAAAGTTTGTACAGAATTGGTATTACTTAATCCTTAAATAGATGAAATAATGTACCAGTGAAGGAATTTTGTCTACAGTTTTCTTTGTGGGGGGATTTTAAGTTACAATTTCAATGTATTTAATAAAGTAAGACTATACTGGTTTTCCATTTCTTCTTGTATGAGCTTTGGTAATTTAAGTCCTTCAAGATATTTATACATTTCACTCAAGTTGTCAAATTAATTGGCATAATGTTTAGAATATTCCCTTACTACCTTTTTAATCTATAGAATCCATAGTGGTATCATCTTACTCCTAATATTGGTCATTATTTTCTCCTCTACTTTTTCTTTTTTTTTTTTTAAGATTTTTAAGAAATTTCCATACCCAACATGAGGCTTGAACTGACAACCCTGAGATCAAGAGTTAAATGCTCTACTGGGGCACCTGGGTGGCTCAGTGGGTTGGTATCTGACTTCAGCTCAGGTCATGATCTCGTGGTTGGTGAGTTCAAGTCCCACATTGGGCTTGCTGCTGGCACCCTGTAAGTGCAGCATCTGCTTCAGATCCTCTGTCCCCCTCTCTCTGCCCTTTCCCTACTTGTGCTCTCCCCAAAATAAATATTTAAAAGAGTTGCATGGTGCGCCTGGGTGGCTCAGTCGGTTAAGCGTCCTATTTCAGGTCAGGTCATGATCTCACGGTTCATGGGCTAGAGCCCCGTGTCGGGCTCTGTGCTGACAGCTAGCTCAGAGCCTAGAGCCTGCTTCAGAGTCTGTGTCTCCCTCTCTCTCTGACCGCCCCCCACCCACCCTGCTCACACTGTCCCTGTCTCTCTCTCTCTCTCACAGGAAAAAAAAAATTTTTTTTTTAATTAAAGAGGTGCATGTTCTATCAACTGTGCCAGCCAGTGTCCTTCTCCTGTCTTTTTTCTAACCAGATTGACTAGAGGTTTGTCCATTTTACTGATCTTTGACAAACCAGCTTTTAGTTTCATTGATTTTCTCCACTATTTTTTTTTTCTGTTTCACTAATTTCAACTCTGATCTTTATTTTTTCATCTGCTTACTTCCGGTTTTACTTACTCCTTTTCTAGTTTTTTGAAATGAAAGCTAAGGTCATTGATTTATTGTAGGAAACGTAAATGAGGTCCCTGTTATTCCATCATGGCTGGAAACAAGTTTAAAGCTTCTGTTTTTAATTGGTAGACCATCAGTTTGTTTTGCTGCATTCATGAATTACCTATGTGCCACACCAATGAAAAGTGTATGTTCTGCTCCATCAGTTACTTAATTAGGATTTTGTTTTATCATGATGCTATAGTCCACTAAAATTTGTATTTATATATTCACTGACTCCACAAATAATTTCTCCTCCAATTAAGAACCTTTTAAAATAAATTTACAGTAGCATTCAGAACACAGTAAGATTTTCCACTTTTGAAAAAATGAACTTCAAAAAGCTTTTTAAAAGCCATGAATTGAATAAGAAAAAAATGGAAATGAGTGGAATACACTTGTTTTCTCTTTGAAACTGTCTGATGATGATAGACCACCACCATCATTTAACTTTTCGCAACACTTTTCTGCTATTGGAGCCAATTATTAATAGCAATTCACTTTTCATATATCCTCGTGTAAGAAGATACATTTACATATCATTCTTTTATGCATGACTTTCATAATCATTTTCAAGTCTAAGTTTTCTATACATAAGGCACTGAAGCAGTAACTGTTAATAGAGTGGATTAATTTAAAAACAAAGTTGTCTAGTATAATATTTCTTAAAGTTATATTTAACATGTCATAATAGTTAAGGTTTTAAAGGTAAATTTTATGGCTAAACCTGCAGACATTTTCTCGTCCTTCAAGCTTGTTCTCTTACACTTCATCAGCCACTCAAGCTAGAAACCATGGAGTCATTTTCCCCTTTTCCCCTACATCCAGTCAGTCAGCAGTCCTACTGATTTAAATAGAGCAAAATTATTGCACTTACCTCCTCCTCTCTAACACATTACTTTATATCAAGCTAATCACCTGACTCCAACCATTTTAAGAGACTTCTAGCTTCTTTCACTTCATTCCACTCGACTCTGCACACTACACATAGTAAACCTTTTTTAATTACAAAAACGTCATTTCAGCATTCAAATATCTTTGACAGTTAAGTCCCCAGTAACTACAGGGCAATCCAAACTATACAACTCAGCAAACAATCTAGCCTGTTTATTTTTCAGCGTCGGAGTCAAATATTCCTCTGGTCTGTCACATAATGTGTTTTTAGTCACTTTGCTAGCTGTTTCCCATGCCTTACACTTTAACATTATTACTGTTTGTTTTTCCTTCTGCCTGTGCTCCTCCATGACCTATGTTCCCGTTACATTTTGTACACACTCTAACACAGAAATTAATACACCATATTTGCTGGAGTGTCAGACCTTTAGAAGAGCACTCGTGGTTTATTCACAATGAAAACTCCCAAATCCTACCAGCGTGCCTGAGATACAGTAGGTAAACAATATACGCTTGATAAATTATATTCCAAATATTCAGCTATGTACAATACACAGTATCTATATCAACGTTTAATTTGTATCTCGAAACAAGTTTTAACATAATAGCTAGAATTAATAATACTTGAAAAAATGTAGCCATAAAAATAAACTTACTGCTCAAAGAAAAGGATGGGAACAAGAAGGGCAGGAAAGGATAAAAAGTCAAATCCGCTATTTAGGATGTAAGACAAGGATCGCAGCCAGAAAAAAGGCTGCGGAAAGCATGTGGCCTCTAGTCTGGAGCACTAGCTCAAGAAACCACACTTTACCGGAAGCCAAAAAACGACCAGGGAGAATAAGCAGCGAAGTGGCTCGTCAGTCCCACGCAGCGAGCGCGTGGGAACGTCCGCAGAGCTAACCACACACTCAAGGTGTTCTGCTTTGAGTAACTAGTGTCTCGGGGTCCTTCCTGCGCGGCGTGGGCCATACACCCCACCGTCGAGGAGACACACCCGAGGTTTTCTAGCAGAAGTGATGGCCCGAGACGTGTACCTGGGCACACCTGCCGGGCATGCGGAGCGCTAGGCACAACAGCGACGGTGGAAAGGGAAAGATAGGAACGTAAGGGCGGAGGGGGCGCGGGGTGGTGGGCGCTCAAGCCAATGAAGCAAGTAGCTGAGTGCCGAGTCCTGAGGATACGACACTGCACAAGACAGTTACGATCCCCGCCCTCGTGATGTGGAATCACTGCGGAAACGCGACTGCCCAGGGCTGTGGAGGGGGACGGAAGCCCTCTGCCATCCAGGTTTCTGGAGTCGCCTCCCTGCAGACGCGAGGCCGGCGGTGGCCGCAGAGAACCACTCTATGCCCAGCTTGGGCCTCCTCCCGTGACCCCCGTCCCAGGACGGTCCCCTTGGCTCTCACCGAATCCTTTAATGAGCTCGGTGAAGACCCCGGGGTCGCTTTCCATGAGGCACCACTCCCCGGCATTGCCCGTCATGGCCCCGGCCACACACCGCCCCGCTCCACCTCAGGCTCTGGCCGCCCCCCGCGCCAGCTGCCGCCGGGCCACTGATCTCAGCAAACCCGCCGCTGAGCTCGTCAACCCCACGTCACCCCGCCTACTTCCCGACAGCCTCCGGGCGCCGTCACCTGCAGCGCGACTAAGCGCGGGAGGACGCTCTAGCCACCCAGGAGACAGTGAAACTCTTCCTAGGCCGTGCAGGACCCGTAGCGGATTCGGAAGGGGCCGGGGCCTAAGAAGAAAGGGCGGGGCTTCAGTGCGCCGGAGGAGGTAACATCCGGGATCCTCGCCAGTCCGGAGCGGGGGCGGGGCAAAAGAGGAGGGGCGGGGCTCGTTCCCGGGAGCCCAACCTGCAGGCCCCCGAGGTGGTGGAGTTGGAGCACTTGCCGCCCCAAGGGCTGAAGCCGCTTCTAGTCGTCTTCCCGCGCCTCGCAGGGCTTCTCTCGGTGGCGGGGCGGGTTCGGAGGGTCGGCCGGCAAGCACAGGTGAGGAAACTGCGGGAGGCCGGCTGGGGCCCTTTGTGCGGTCTGAGCGGCCCCGTGGACGCGCAGGGTTTGGCTGATCCTCCATGTCCCTCATCCCGCATCCCAGCGACCGAGGCCGGAGCAAACACTTCGCCAAACCATCGTTCTCCACAGCCCTGCCTCCGCGTCCTGCCCTTGCTGGGTAGCGGAACCAGCATCGCTGTGTCCGTAACCTCGCTTGGCGGGGCTGGGACCCTCCCGAGGGTGGGCCCATCCCAAATCCCGGACCGCTCCGGCTGTGCTTCCATGGCTGTCCACAGGCCAGCGTTCCGAGGGCCCGCTTTACTCCTCCTCTTCCTCCTCCTCCTCCTCCTCCCGCGGCTCCAGCGCGGGGAGGCGTTGCCCCGGCTCTGGGGTTTGGGAAGAGGGACCTTGGTGGAGAGACAGAAGGCGAACTTATCCTCCAGGGAATGACGAGAAGAGTAAAATCTGTTCTGTAATCCGTGGGGATGATAGACCAGTGTAAGGGGATGCGATGTCTCGGAAAATTAGGTTGAGGAAACGTCATGTATTAATCGAAAATCATTTGTAATTTTTCTAAGATTAAATGATGAGTGAAACCAGAAACCAAAAATGCCCCCATTCAGCAGACCTGTGTTAAGATTATAAATCTTTAAGAGTATGTGTGTTTATGCATCGCTCCTTAAAGCTCTGAGCTCCAAGAATAACCTTTGGCTTCCAGAAAAAAAATATTTTAGTAGGCAAAACTGAATCCTTGCTTGTCAAACAGGTGTCCTATGCATCGGAGTTAGCGAGCATTGTGTTATGGATTAGGTGAAGCCACAAAATAAACATGACAAAATATTACTGAGGGAATCAGCAGAAGTTTTTATATTAAAGCAAGCACGGCTATGAGGGGCCTGGGTGGTTCAGTCGGTGGAGCATCGGACTCTAGATCTCCTGGTTGTTAAATTAGAGCCCCAAGTCGGGCATAGAGATATAGCATGGCTATATTGTGGAGTAGAAATCAAAATTTGTATCAAGTGTTTGGCTTTCTTTTTTTTTTAAATTTGAAACTTTGGACGTTTGTCCCAGGGGACTCTACCCCCAAGGAAAAGTGTGTGAGGCATAGGAGTCTAACTGTATTTCCTTAATAAACTATACCTAGAATGAGTATCATTAGAGCCCAAAGCTGTTTGTGATAATGTGTGGTATTTTTTAATCTATAATATTGCCATGAACTTGAAAGTGGTTTCTGTGCTGAATACATCATAACTAACATTTATTTATGAATATGTGGCTGTGGTAGAAAGACCAAACTGAAAAATTAGCCCTTTACACAACCTAGAAGTAACCAGAGAGTTTAAAATTACTTCAGTTATTTTCACATTTAATCCTAAATTTGCATTAAAAAAATCCAGATTTCTGAGTCTTTGAGAAAAATGAGAAGATTTGGTAATACAAAGTCCACACTACATGGCAACCAGTTGGCTGAAGATGCATGCCTTCAGGATGGCATGCTGTCATGTTTGCCACAGTCTTCACCATGTTTTCTTGTGTCACATGTGATGTGATCAACTCAGGTACACCAGCAATCTGAATGATAGTTGCTGGCATTCTCTGATTCTGCAGTCAGTATTAAGAAATAAAGGAGTGGGCAATGTATAAAATATCCACAACCAATTTCAGATTGTGGCTGTGAACTTTAAAAATACTGTGATCTGGTTAATTCTTCCCCAAATTTTAATTTACGGAAGTTTAGAACTTTAGCTATGTTGGAGTCTTTGAAATGGTGTGTTTTAAGAGCTCTGGATAGGACACGCCAACCCAAAGAATTAACTTTTTTTTTTTTTTTTTTCTGTTAATCTGGATTTACAACACTTGATTATTCAGGAGTGGATTAATTGATGACCAGGCTGTGACCTCACTCACTGCCCAACTGCCTTCTAAATCACTGACAGTGGAGCTTAAGCTCTGATGGGAGTTGGGGAGAGGGGAAATTAAGATACTTTATACATCTGTGTGTATCTCAAATTGCTTTCTGAAGACAAATATAGGAAATACAGAGTTAAATATCATTTGAATGCCTATTTAAATAACTTCCCAAATATCTTTTTAAATAGCCAATTTTTAGTTTTCATTTAATGACAGATTTTTGAGACAGAATTCACATGTCATGAAATTCACTATTGTTTTTTAATGTTTATTTATTTTTGAGAGGCAGAGAGAGACAGCACAAGCAGGGGAGGGGCAGAAAGATAGGGAGACACAGAATCCAAAGCAGGCTCCAGGCTCTGAGCCACCAGCACAGAACCCAACCTGGGGCTCAAACCCACGGACTGTGAGATTATGACCTGAAGTGGGACACCCCATGAAATTCACTATTTTAAAGTATGCAGTACAGTGAATTTTAGTATATTCAGAGAATTGTGTTGACATAGGCAGACTGGGTCTGTGGACCCACAGCGAGTCCTGCAGGACCAGCCAAGAAGATCCTTGGCTTTAGGAAGGATAGACTAGCTGAGAGGAAGTAAGAGCAGAGTTTATTGAAGATGCGGAGAGGGGACAGATACAGGGTATCTGAGAGACTGGGAAAGGAAAGGAGAGTAGTCTCAGTTTTGCTTGGGCTCTGGTGTTTTCATTAAGGATTGTGGTCTGGACTACGTGTCTTCTCAGGCATCCAGAAACTGGTCAGAACAAGGATGAGTCCTGCATAAGTCACTTGTGCCCCGGAGCCAGGGTTCTTGGCAGCAGAATGTCTGGAGTCCATGTTCTGCAAAACATATATGACAGCCTTGCCCTTTACTTCTATCTGTGGTGCTGGCAGACTCCAAAGAAATCATTAGCTCCCTGACCCTTACAGAAAGGGTATACATTATTCGTACTAGAAGTGTAAAGTTATGTGTAAGGTGGGGGCTGGGTCCAAGCAAGTGTAAGCAGGAAAAGGAGCAAAAATGCAGTTCTTCATAGAGTCGCTTTAGTTACTCTATCTCATTGTGAGCGTTCACCACTATCTAATTTCAGACATCTTCATCACCCCAAAAAGAAGCCCTTTACCACTTTGGAGAACAGTCTGGCATTTCTTCAAAAGGTTAAATATAGAGTTACCATATGATCCATCATTTTACAGTCTTTAAGGGTCTTAATTTCTCCAGCTCCTCACCAACGCTTATTATTATTGTCGTTTTTTAAATTTATTTTTGTTTATTTTTTTGAGAGAGAGACAGAACACAAGCAGGGGAGGGGCAGAGAGAGAGACACAAAATCTGAAGCAAGCTTCAGGCTCTGAGCTGTCAGCACGGAGCCTGACCTGGGACTTGAACTCAAGAACTGAACCACTGAACCCATGAGATCATGACCTGAGCCAAGGTCAGATGCTTAACCTACTGAGCCACCCAGGCACCCCTATTTACTGTCATTCTGATTGTAGCCATCCTAGTGAATGTAAAGTGGGATCTCATTTCAGTTTTCATGTGCATTTTCTTGATGTGTAATGATATTTAGCATCTTTCTATGTATTTATTAGCCATTTGTACATCTTTGAAGAAGTGCCTACTCAGATGCTTTGCCTATTTTTTAATTAGGTTATTATTTTATTAATGACTTACGAGTTTTTTATATATTGTAGATACAAGTTCTTCATAGTATTATTTGCAAATATTTTCTCCAATTCTCTGGGATCTCTTCATTTTCTTAGTGAAAAATTTAAATTTGATGAAGTCCAGTTTATCTTTTTTTTTCTTCTATCCCTGTGCCTTTGGTGTCTATTTTGAGACCAGTTCTCTGACACAGACTCAGTGTCCTGCAATTCAGTTTAGTTCCAAAGTTAGCTTAAGATCCCACTGATGTGGTTTGAAGTTTTGAGGTTCAGAGCCAACAACCAAGAAAGAATTATTGGGATGTTTTCAGTGCAAAAAGGTGGTTTTATTAAAACATGAGGACTGGACCCCGGGGGCAGAAAGAGCTGCACTGGGGTTGTGAGGATAACTGATTATATACTTTCAGGTTGGGAGGAGAGGCTTAGTCTTGAAGGTATTTTGGAAACAAGGATTTCAGGACCTTGAGAGGCCAGCTGCTGTTAGGGAGAGGTCATTTATTACTGTTTAGTAAAAACTCAGTAATGAGACCCTTCAGACATCTATCAGGGGGCCATAAGCTTGGAGAATAATTGCCAATATTTATCATAGGGGAGCAGGTAGCAGAGATAAAGGAAGTTTCCAAAGGAATTTTTATGTTAGGTAGACTTCTAGGATCCTGAGGGGTCAGGCTAATAAGATTGCCTTTTGCCCTTAGCAAAGTCAACTTCGAGGCAGCTGAGCTCCCAGAGGAATGACAATCTGCCTGTCTTGAGGACTTGTCAATGGCCTGTAAGTTGTAAGGAAATTTAATTTTTTTCTTCTGCCTTTGTTTCCCGCATCACCACATGTTAAAGGGCAAGATTCCCAGCAAGACTGCCCTTTCTTGAGACACCTGTTATAAGAAGGGTCCCTAGTCTTCCCAGCCAACTACGAATTCAGGGCTTCTCAAAACCCCTCAGAGTCAGTAAATCACTAGAATGACTCACATAACTCACTAAAAACACTATCCTAATGATTACAGTTTTAATATAAAGGATATGACTCAGGACCAGCCAAATGGAAGACACATATAAGGTCAAAGTCTGGAGGCAGGAGGGGAATACCCTCTGTGTGGAACCCTGGCTGTTCACCCTCCTAGCACATCAATTTGTTCACCAGTTAAGAAGCACCACTGAACTTTGATATTCAGAGTTTCTATATGGGATTTTATTACTAGGCATGATTGATTATAATTGGTTGACTCTGTGGTTGATGCCAATATTGGGCCCTATAATCCTCCTAGGAGTTTGATGTGACCCAAAATTCCAACCCTCAAATCAAATGATTAGTCTGTCTGGTGACCAGCCCCCATCCGGAAGCCCAGAATGAATCACCACATTAGCATAACAAAAAGGCTCTTATCAATCTGGAAATTCCAAGGATTTTTGAAGCTCTGCCAAGAAACGTGAACAAAAACTAGATATCCCTTGTTATACCAGTGTTACCACCTAAACAATTTTGAAGTAATTTCTATATTGGCACTCAGGTGCAGGGTGAGTAGCTTAGAAGTACTGCCATTCTGCTTTTCATATTTAACTTTAAAAATATGATTCTGATAAATTTACACAAGCAAGTAGAGTGGGGCCATTCATGCTATCTGTCCCACTGTTTTATGTTGCATCCTGGAAAGAACAGTCAGAACCATGTGAAAAGTTGAGCATTTTTTCCTGTAGAAATGTTGAGAGGGTTTGTCTTCATCGTTGTCATTCATGTTCTTGCAAGGGCAAGATTCCATTGACACAGCTGTGCGTAACTACATTTCTTATAGTAGGGATTACAGGGGTTACATTTAGGGATTTTTCTTAGGCGTCTTACATAAATTTAAAAGTTCATTTTGCTGCTTGTTCAACAAGATACTTCTACCTAATACTAAATGCATTAGAAAGACTTACAAAGAAATACTATTCTCAGAAGACGTTTTTACTCAGTGTTCATTACTTCCTTTTCATCACTATTTCATGTATTTTTTTTATTGCATATCCATTTGTTGCATACAGTACATTTTTTGTGTGTGACTACAGAATTTATCTTAAAGGCTTGAATTACATGTCGAGACTTTTAAAAGTGCTAGAGGGGAAAAAAGGCAATCATACATAATTCTTAGATGGTTCAGAAGATTAATGTTGCTCAGTTATCCTTAGGTATATATTACTAATTACTTAAAAGTGATGTCCTACGTTCGGAGAATGGATACACAGAGAAGGGATACCCAGTCCCTGCTCTTAGTGGAACTAAAGATATTAGCCAGACATGCTCACAAAAAATAATAAGAAGGGAGGGAACTTTGAGATCTGGATTGGTACCTTTAAGTCCCACTTCTTGGGCTTTGGTTCAGGAAAGCTGTTGTATTAGCATAATCTGGTATTAAATATCATTTCAATATGATTCATTTAAAAAATATAGCTAATTAGCAGGAATATCCAGGTTAAAATACTACCCAAGGGTATTTTTGTAAAAGCTAAAGGTGAGTCTAGCAATGTTAAATGCAGTGTAAAGGTCAAAATAATAAGAAATTTTTCTACTGGAATTAGTAGTTAAGATGTCAGTCTTTGAGAGGCTTCATATCCTTCTCAAAGTTTTTTGGATTAAAAGGCAGCTAAAAAGCCATATTGAAAAGGGATGCAGAAGCATCATTACTGCAGCAGCAGTTTTAGCCTATGCTGCACTCAGTAACTATAAATCAGGCCCTAGTGATTAATATAATATGATCATTACACTGTGATACCACCTGAGGCGTAGGCCTCTTAATGACACTGATTATTTCCAACACAAATCAAGTTACTGTCCCCTGCCCCCAGTCACCTTCAAAATGTGAGGCTCTCCATTCTTCCATGCATTTATCCCCACAGTGTGATGTGTTCTCCTCTCTGAGACCCAACCTCATTGCTCCCTTACCTGCCAGACTTCCCTCAATCTCCTAATTCCTCTCTTTTCTCAAAATCATCTTCACGCTCAGTAAAGAGATGCCTCTCTTGCTATCAGTAGGCCACTATCAACCTGGATGCTATAAAGCTCATTGTTTCACTTTTAGTGATCTCATCCCCTCAGTTACATCCTTTCTCCACTGTCTTCCACTCCAAACTGAATCATTCAACTTCAGCCTCAAAGTCTTCTTTCTCATCTCTCTTTTAGAGAGAGCATGAATGGGGAAGAGGTAGAGGGAGAGAGAGAATCTCGAGCAGCCTCCCTGCCCAGTGCAGAGCCCAACACTGGGCTCATTGCTCTGCTTTATCTCACAACTGTGAGATCACGACCTGAGCCAAAGTCAAGACTCAGATGCTTAACCTTCCTAGCCACCCAGGCGCCTCTCCTAATCTCACTTTGCTCAGGCTCTTTCTTGCAGGACTCTGCTACAGTTGCCCTTTGTTATCACAATCCTGTTTGATAAATCCAGTAGTCATTTTCCAGACTTACTTTACTTCATCTCTGAGCATTTGACATCACAGCTATTGACTCCTTGAAATTCTCTTCCATGTGGTCCATGATACCACTGCTCCTGGTTTACTTTAAGTCTATGTAACCCCCCTTCTCTTACTCCTTTAAAGGTCCCTTTTCTCACTAGCTTTTAATTGTTAATATTCACGAAGATTCCATCTTGTAAGTCGGAAGACTACAATATATAAACATGCTGAAGCTTGTATCCTCTTCAATACAAAATGTCTTTTACCTTGTATTGCCCTTTAACCTACTATCATATCTGTTAACATTTCTTTATAGCTATGCCAATATACTTAGTTCTTTTTCTAAAATTTGAAGACAGGCGTGCCTGGGTGGCTCAGTCGGTTGGGCGTCCGACTTCGGCTCAGGTCATGATCTCACAGTTAGTGGGTTTGAGCCCCACACCAGACTCTGTGCTGACAGCCAGCTCAGAGCCTGGAGCCTGCTTTGGATTCTGTGTCTCCCTCTCTCTCTGACCCTCCCCTGCTCATGCTGTCTCTCAGAAATAAATAAAACATTAAAAAAAAATTTTAAGTCTAAAGACAGCAAGATTTCAGAAGTCCCTTTCTGGATTACATTCCCCCAAATTGTATGTACCAGTTTTTCAGTTTGCCTTTTCTGCACAAGTCTTCCTAAATTATGGAGACAGCATTATTTTATTCTCAGCTGACCCACGGTACATTTCTATTAGAGCACTTAATTACATTTTATTTGTATTATATATATATTTCTACCTTACCAGAATGTGGGCTTTTTTGAAAGCAGGGGAAAAAAACATTTAAAAAAATCTTTTTTAGGGACACCTGGATGGCTTTGTCAGTTAGGTGTTCATTAGGTGTCAGTTAGGTGTAGACACCTTTGTCCCTTACATTTATTATTTTGAGAGAGACAGAGACAGTGTGAGCAGGGTAGGGGCAGAGAGAAACAGAGAATTCCAAGCAGGCTCTGTGGTATCCGACTCGCCAGCTTTTTTTTTTCCTTTCTAATGTTTGTTTATTTTTGAGACAGAGCAAGAGACAAGAGTGCAACCGGGGAAGGTCAGAGAGAGAGGGAGACAGAATCTGAAGCAGGCTTCAGGCTCTGAGGTCAGCACAGAGCCAGCCACAGAGCTCAAACTCACAAACCATGAGATCATGACCTGAGCCAAAGTCAGACATTTAACCGACTGAGCCACTCAGGAGACCCCAGCTCTCTGACTCTTGATATCGGCCTAGATCCTGATCTCAGGGTTGTGGGATTGAGCCCTTCATTGGGCTCTGCACTGAGCATGGAGCCTGCTTGAGATTCTCTCTCCCTCTCTTCCTCCCTCTCTCTTTCTCTTTCTCTCTCTCTCTCTCTCTGTCCTTCCCGCACATGCACACACACACATGTGCACTTTCTTAAACATTGTTAAAAAATATTTTTAGTGGGACAGGAATCTTTTTTGTGTCTTATACCTAATATGCAATAAACGCTGGTTGAGCTTTCTTTTTCTGGTTGTGTTGTGTTTTGTTTGCCATGGGGAGAAACCCAGTGCACTATAATGCTATAGACCGGAGACTTGGGGCATCTAGATAGGCAGCTGTACTATAGTAAGAGTAGCAGTGGACTGATAAAGTAGTGGACAGTTGTGGTTGCTCCATTAGGAGGATACGAAATGATATTGTTGCAGTACAGCTAGTAGCTTTAGAGATAAGGGAAGGAAGAGAGTATAGGTAGTTGGAGATCACATAAATTACAACTGAGCACAGTTAGTAGGATGTTAATCAGTGTGTTCTCAACTACAGGTAACAGGAAACTTACAAATGGCTTAAGCAATAAGGATACATTTATGATATATTAGGAAATTTCTAAGAGAGGCATTTCCAGGTTGTTTGATGATATCACGGACCCAGATTCCTTCTAATTTTTTTTCTGTTCTGCCGTCCATATAAATGAATGTATCTTCCTCAACTGGCTTCCCTGTGGCTGAAGATAGATGCCACACAAGCATCACTTTAAATGAATGTCTCGGTAGAAAGGGAGCATTCTTAGTAAGAGCCCAAACCCACTTTTCAGAGTGAAGACAACCTGAGAAGTATTCTCTGCGGACTTACTGCACATTGGCCAGTTACATGCCCATTACCTATACTTATCACATGGGAAAAGAAATGAGTGCATCACCTGGGAACTTGTGATAAGTACAAATGTGTAGGCCTCACCCCAGACATAGTAAATTAAGGAAGAAACTTTAGGGGTGGTGGGTGGAACCCACAATTCTGCGTCTTAACTAGCAATTTAGTTACTTTGGATGTGCACAGAGTTTGAGAGCCACTGGCTTAGAGCAATCAAGACTCATCCCGTAGGGATGGAAAAAGATCTGGCCTCCCCTAAAGGACATTACTACTAGGAAGAAAGGGGAGGGAAGGAATGGATGTTGGATATGCAACCAAAACTGTGTACACAGTTAGGGAGTAAGACCTTTCTTAGCCTCAGCTACCACAGCTGCTCTCTTTACCCCCTTTTAATTCCCTATCTGGGCCTCCAGACTGCATGCTTACACCTGAAGCAACAGACTTACACCTCCAAAATATAACCTCTTTATTGTTGTTCCTGGTTATCATACTACCACTTAATGAGCCTAAAAACTGCTGGAGCACCTGGGTGGCTCAGTCGGTTAAGCGTCTGATTTCGGCTCAGGTCATGATCTCACGGTTCCTGGGTTTGAGCCCTGCGTCAGGCTCTGTACTGACAGCCAGCTTGGAGCCTGGCGCCTGCTTCAGATTCTGTATCTCCCTCTCTCTCTAACCCTCCCCTGCTCACGCTGTCTCTCTCTGTCTCTCTCTCTCAGAAATAAATTTTTTAAAAAACACATTAATAAGCCTAAAAACTGCTTTTAAGTTAAAAGACTTTGTAACAGATTTCAAAAAGCATACATTGATAAATACTGTTTTCAAAACATAATAAATAAAAATAAATGTATCCCTTCTTACAATTTTATTGTTTCTTGCTTACTATAATAACATTTTGCTTTTTGATAGGTTTCCTGAAAGACAGAACAATGGAGGAATCAGTAAACCAAATGCAGCCGCTGACTGAGACGCAGATAACCAACTCCGAAGATGGATATGTATGGCAAGTCACTGATATGAATCGACTACAGCGGTTCTTATGTTTTGGTTCTGAAGGTGGGACTTATTATATCAAAGAACAAAAGTTGGGCCTTGAGAATGCTGAAGCTTTAATTAGATTGATTGAAGATGGCAGAGGATGTGAAGTGATACAGGAAATAAAGTCATTTAGTCAAGAAGGCAGAACAGCAAAGCAAGAGCCTATGCTCTTCGCACTTGCCATCTGTTCCCAGTGTTCCGACGTGAGCACAAAACAAGCAGCATTCAAAGCTGTTTCTGAAGTTTGCCGCATTCCTACGCATCTGTTTACTTTTATCCAGTTTAAGAAAGATCTGAAGGAAAGCATGAAATGTGGCATGTGGGGTCGTGCCCTCCGGAAGGCTATAGCAGACTGGTACAATGAAAAGGGGGGCATGGCCCTTGCTCTGGCTGTGACAAAGTATAAACAAAGAAATGGCTGGTCTCACAAAGATCTATTAAGATTGTCACATCTTAAACCCTCCAGTGAAGGTAAGCATAAGGTCTTTGGGTTGGGGGAGGTTGCAGATATCCGAAAAATAGAAAAATTTTATTTGAAATAGCCTTTCATTCTCAAAACACATTGGTTAACTAATTCAAATGTTGAATGCCACCCTGGAATTAAACACCTACCACAGGCAATCCAGACATTACTAATCAAGAATCAAATGACAAATTTACAGGTTAATTTAATATTCTAGATCTCAGATTGTCACCATGTTAGCTAGAATGCTTGCCCAAGTGAGTATGGACAATGACAGCAACATGGACATGATTAAAGCTATAGGGAGCAAAGCAGCTCCTAGCCAGTAGATGGCAGATAGCCAGGCTGCCCTGCTCTAGCCCCTTATGATTTTTCTTTCCCTCCCTGTCTTCCTAGGACATATGTTCCATGGAACCTAAAGGCTACCTGAAATAGTGCTGAACTTAACAATTCAGGATGTTAATTGTCTCCAAGCAGTCAGCCAGGGGACATGGTAACTTGGGGCAGTTTTTCTGTGTCTATGGGAAGAGACTTTTGAGAAGTTAGTTGGATGTGCAATAATTACTTAGTCCTTCTTGGAAGGAAAATAAAAACTTTTGGGCATGAATAATGTAACGTATGAACATCCATAAAAATCAACGTGTCCAAAAGTTGCTTTTTTTTTAATACCAGAAATGAAACTTGAAAAGACAGCTCCTCATGAATTCCTAATTTGTCATTTTTTATTATGAGTGGACTTTTTAAAATGAAATATTAGCAGTAAATTGTTGCAAATACTTATATATACAAACACATGGATGTTTTGGTTTTTTATTAGAAATTACATGCTTGTTTTAAAATAGCTGGGTAATACATAAAAATATAATACAGAAAGTAGAATCTGCCCCTCAAAAGAAATCACTGTATATATTTTATATTACTCCAGATTTTTCCTAAAAATACATTGCTGTATTGAAAATTTTTTATAGACCTTTTTTGGTTTTTTTGTTTGTTTGGTTTGTTTTGTTTTTAATGTTTATTTATTTTGAGTTGGAGGGGAGGGCCAGAAAGGGAGACAGAATTCCAAGCAGACTCCACACTGTCAGCACAGAGCCCAGCGCAGGGCTTGAACCCACAAACCATGAGATCATGACCTAAGCTGATCAGGAATTGGACACTTAACCGACTGAGTCACCCAGGTGCCCCTAGACCTTCTTTGTTTCAGTTAAAAGCAGATTGGTATTTCTTCAAGTCGGTGGAAATCATTGCAAGTATACCATTGAATGAATATATGATAATTTATTTAGGTAGTCTCATTGATGACAGTGAAGTAACTTCTGGTTTTTCAAACTATTACAAAAATACCACAGTGAAAAAATTTGCATAACGTAAATATTTTTATAAAGACTAAACCCACAAAGAGTATATAGAAGTGGCCAGTTTCCAGACATTTGAACAGTGGCTATTACCAGTGTTTTTTAATCTTTGCCAATAGAATAGGTGAAAAATTATACCTTCCTTGAATTTGTGTTTGTGGGCAAAAGTTCATCTTTTCATGTGCTGCTGATTATTTGTACATTGTTGTGGAGCATATTGTATCTTTGCCCTTTTATCCACCGAGTTGCTATTCTTAATATTGATTGTCACTATTCATTCAACAAATGTTTATTGAGCACCTACTATGGATGAGCACTGTTCTAAGAACTTGGGATACATGGAAATTAATAACTTATTGTCATGCACTTTCCTCCCTCTTTTTTCTTTGTCTTTCAATTTTTTCAATTGGGGTTTCTGGCGCACTGAAGTTTGGAATTTTAATGTAATGAAACTTACGTGTTTTTATTCATAGATTTTTGGTTTTTGTTAGATTTAGAACAGCCCTTTCCAATCTAAAGTCATAAAAATATTTACCTGTGTTTTTTTTCCTTCAAATACTCATGCTTTATTTTTATACTTTTAAATTTTTGATTCAGTATGAGAAGAATGTAGGGATCCACCTTTATTTGTCTGTTGAGACACTAGATGGTGGTGTGGACCTAAGTGCTAGTTCTAATTGGAAAAATTGGTTTCTGAATTTGTGCAAATAGTTATTCTGGGTTTTGAATTCCTGGTCGATAAAATGAGGAATTAGTAAATGTTCCCTAAACTTGTTCCCACAAACAGTGTTCTTTAATTCTAAATTTCTTTTTTTTTGTTTAATGTTTTTATTTCTTTCTGAGAGAGAGAGAGCAGGGGAGGGTCAGAGAGAGAGCACGCAAGATACAGAACGTGAAGCAGCTCCAGGCTCTGAGCTAGTTGTCAGCACACAGCCCGACGCGGGGCTTGAACCCACGAAGTGTGAGATCATGACCTGAGCCGAAGTCAGACGCTTAACCGACTGAGCCACCCAGGCGCTCCTTTAATTGTAAATTTCTTGAGAACAGAACTCATACTTAAAACCTTGGAATAATAGCAGGATGTTCAGGCATAAGAGATCCCTAGATTTCTTAGAGTGAAAAGAATTTAGAATCAAACTCTAAGCCACCAAGTATTTAATATTTTATTTATTTTTTAATATTTTTGAGTTTATTTATTCAATTTGAGAGAGACAGAGAGAGTGAACAGGGGAAGGGCAGAGAGAGAGAGGGTGAGAAGAGTCCCAAGCCAGTTCCTCACTGTCAGCACAGAGCCTGATGCAGGACTCAAACTCAGGAAATGCAAGATTGTGACCTGAGCTGAAAAGAAGAGTTGGACACTTAACGAACTGAGCCACCCAGGTGCCCCTCCCCCAATTAAGTAATATTTTAATACCTTAACTGAAATATGTATTTAAAACAGATAAAACAAGCCAGAATGTGATTTAATTAATCAGGTTTTATTGAGTACTTAGTGTCTTGCCATCATAGAACTTGGGTAGGATAAAAATAATAAGACTGACTTTAAGAAAGTTTTATTTTAGTTGTAAAGACAAAATAGAAGACGTGCTTACATATGAAACATTTAGTAATTTAAGACAATATAAGATTTTGCACTAAAATCTGGAAAATAACAAGTCACAGTACTTTTAGAAGTTTCTACATGTTAATATTGACTTTTGATAAAATTATATAAATTAGAGACCAGGGATAACACATAGGCTCAATCTGCCTTAGAGATGGATTTTATTTGGCCTGCACAGTATTTTAGAAAAAAATGAATTATTTGCTAATATCATTTTAAAAAACTCAGAAGACATCACATAAAAACACATATTCCAGATACTTTTGAAAATACCCTTTTTGGCAGCACTAAGCCAAAACTTTACTAAAACATTTGCAGGGCATACTCTCTAGTCCCATTTTTATTTTTAAGTTTATTTATTAATTTTAAGAGAGAGAGCATGCATGAGCAGGGGAAGGGTAGAGAAAGAGGGAGAGAAAATCCCAAGCAGGCTCCGTGCTATCATCCCAGTGTGGGGCTCGAACTCAAAAACCATGAGATCGTGACCCAAGTGGAAACCAACAGTTAGACGCTTAACTGACTAAGCCACCCAGATGCCCCTCTAGTTGCAGTCTTAACCACTCTTTATTCCCTGACCTGTTCCATTTGTTTATTTTGCCTACATTTACCCCACAGATCTTTTTAAGTCTGATAAACTCCAATCTCTCCTTCCACATTCTACAGAAGTAAAAACTAAGACCTAGAATGATCACATGGCCATCTATTGGCAGAATATAGGCTAGAACCCAAATTTCCTCACACTGCAATTCCAGAACTCTTTCAACTATTAAAATAAGTTAGAAGATGGGGCACCTGGGTAACTCAGTCAGTTAAGCGTTGGACTTCTGCTCAGGTCATGATCTTACAGCTCATGGATTCAAGCCCTGCATCAGTTTCTGTGCTGACAGCTCAGAGCCTGGAGTTTGCTTCAGATTCTAAGTCTCCAGACTCTGTCCTTGCCCGTCCCACCGCCACTCCCCCCTCAAAAATAAACATTTAAAAATTTTTAAAGAAATTATAGAAGAAATGAAGACATTGTTTTCCTTTTTTTAATTTGGACTATAATACTTTGTCATCTATTAAAAAAAATTACAGATTGGGGCGCCTGGGTGGCTTGGTCGGTTGAGCGTCCGACTTTCGCTTGGGTCATGATCTCGCGGTTCGTGGGTTCGAGCCCCGCGTCGGGCTCAGTGCTGACAGCCAGCTCAGAGCCTGGAGCCTGTTTCAGAGTCTGTGTCTCCCTCTCTCTCTGACCCTCCCGTGCTCACGCTGTCTCTCTCTCTCCTAGAAATAAATAAAACATTTAAAAAAAAAAAAAGAAAAAATTACAGATTACATACCTGTCCACTTTCACTTACCTCTGCTATTTATAAATGCTTATTTATTTAGCGGCAGAAAGGGACAAGTGAAAGGAGATTAGCTGAGACAGAGCTATCCTTTTGTGAATTGTTCTGAGATTGTGGACCTGAGATAGGTATGGTCTACCCAAATTTCTAATGCCAGTGTCTCGAAAAAAAGGTTTATGATAAAATGATTTATGGTATAGGAGATTTTTCTCCAGAGGCTCATATTAAAATAATTATGATGGAATAACCAAAGTCATTTGACTCCATTGGCTTAAATGTGTTTGTATATATCACAGAAAGCAGCCTCATAGCTTAAAAATTTAAGCTCCTGTATCTAGTTATGCCGATCACATTCTGTATTCTCATGCTGCTTGAATTCTTTATTTTCTTAAAGGACTTGCTATTGTGACCAAATATATTACAAAGGGCTGGAAAGAAGTCCATGAGTTGTATAAAGAAAAAGCACTTTCTGTGGAGACTGAAAAATTATTAAAGTATCTGGAGGCTGTAGAGAAAGTGAAACGCACAAAAGATGAACTGGAAGTCATTCATCTGATAGAAGAGCATAGATTAGTTAGGGAACATCTTCTAACAAATCACTTAAAGTCTAAAGAGGTAAGTAAATTATAGTATATTATAGCATGTGATTAAACATGAGTAATTTATGATATGTATCAGATATTAAAATTTATAATATGTATAAAAGTAATTTATGCCATGTGATTTATATGGATAACTATACATTTAGTTCTTTTTAACAAAAATATAAAATATATCTTGAAATTAATATTTATTTAAAACACTTAATACAATGCCTAGAAGGAGTTAGCATTCAGTTAAGTGTTATTTCTGCTTCAGAAAGGCTGATTAATTTGCCTTGTTAATTAAAAATAAATAAAATTCGTCTATGCAGTTCCTTCGTAAAA
Organism: Hyaena hyaena; assembly: GCF_003009895.1. NCBI lineage: Eukaryota > Metazoa > Chordata > Mammalia > Carnivora > Hyaenidae > Hyaena > Hyaena hyaena. Next base: position 547,039 of record NW_024081253.1, on the reverse strand, counting down.
TATACTTCATGTTTTTATTCTAGTAAAGAGCAAGTTAATTTGGTAAGTCTTTGACCAATGTGGACAAATTTTTATTTAGGAAATACTTGAACCCCAAAAGAAAGCCTTAAGGAACATATTATTATTATTGATACAGTTACTATACTGATTCATTTCCTCTTCCTTACATTTCAATCTGTGTTACTGCAATAGGTATGGAAGGCTTTGTTACAAGAGATGCCTCTCACTGCGTTACTGAGGAATCTAGGAAAGATGACTGCTAACTCAGTGCTTGAACCAGGAAATTCAGAAGTATCTTTAGTATGTGAAAAACTATGTAACGAAAAGCTGTTAAAAAAGGTAAGTGTCAATGACCTTTGTTGACTACTACTAATTGAAAAAGTCAGCACCTAAGTTTTGGAAGTGTAGTCGGTGCCTTTTTAGGTGTTCTGAGACTTACACCAAATTATGTTTTGACTTTGAAATCTAAGATTTTTATGTCCTCATTTTTTCTTTATGAAACATTTATTAGCTACAATAACAAAATCTAAAGACACATAATGAGTATTTTTTATTTGAATTTTGATTTTCTTTTTGTCTCTGTCTTGTTTCTAGGCTCGTATACATCCATTTCACGTTTTAATTGCATCAGAAACTTATAAAACAGGTCATGGGCTCAGAGGAAAACTGAAGTGGCGCCCTGATGAAGAAATTTTGAAAGCTTTGGATACCGCTTTTTACAAAACATTTAAGGTAATGGTTCAATTTTTTATTTCATAACAAATGACCCAATTTGGACTTCATATATTTTGTAAAAACACATTTTAAAGATGATACTAATAGCTTAACCATTTTTATTAGATATTCCTTTGTTTTTCCGTAGTTCATGTAAATATGGATATATAATTAACATTGTAAGCTTAAGTAAAGAATTTCTCCTTATCTTTGGATAATACCCAATTATCTTATAAGATCATTTTGGTAAGTTTTGAAATACTGAATATAAAGTTTTTTATTCCCTTTGACTTGGTCCTCTGTCATTGTTAATCATTGGGGCATCTCTTCTGTCTTTATGGGAAGTGATTTTTTTTTGTTTTAAGGACTGAAAATCCTACATTAGAGCCGTAAGTTAAAATATTTGGTTGTAAAATACTCTGGCCATTCAGCAAAATAATAGCAACTAGGGGTACCTGGGTGGCTCAGTAGGTTAAGTATCTGACTCTTGATCTCAGCTCAGGTCATCTCATGGTTTGTGGGTTCAAGTCCTACAGCGGGCTCTGTCCTGACAGTGTGGAGCCTGCATCCTGCTTCAGATTGTGTCTCCCTCTTGCTGTCTTTCAAAAATAAAAACAAGAAAAAAGGCTAAACATTTTCAAATATTTGTCAACTGGTAAATCAAAAATAAGCCCTTTTATCTTAGAAGTCTTTTGAATGAAAGATAAGTAAATGCGAGTCTTAGAAATTTAATTGTAGGGACGCCTGCGTGGCTCAGTCGGTTAAGCGTCCGATTTTGGCTCAGGTCATGATCTCCCAATTCATGGGTTCCAGCCCCACGTTGGGCTCTGTGCTGACAGCTAGCTCAGAGCCTGGAGCCTGCTTCAGATTCTGTGTCTCCCTCTCTCTCTGACCCTCCCCTGCTCACGCTGTCTCTCTCTCTCTCTCTCAGAAATAAATAAAAACATTTTAAAAAAGAAGAAATTTAATTGTAATTTCTATGATTGTTTTTAATGACTTTTTTTGTTTGGTTTGGTGTTTTTTTTTTTTTTAGACAGTGGAGCCAACTGGAAAGCGTTTCTTGCTGGCTGTTGATGTCAGTGCTTCTATGAACCAAAGAGTTTTGGGTAGTGTGCTCAGCGCTAGCACAGTTGCAGCAGCAATGTGCATGGTGAGAACGCCTAAGACCATTTCAGAATTTTTATCACCCTAAAAAATGTTAAATGTGGGGCAAAACTACAAAGTTAGATATCATCAAGGATTATCTTTTCATTTGTTATGTCATTTCACTTTATTTGGCACATTTTCATTTCATTATATATTTTGTATCTAAGGTTTTAAGTATTTTGTATGCAAATGGTAATGTAGGTATATTTATAAAACTTTTAAAGATGAATTTTAAGGGGTGCCTGAGTGACTCAGTTGGTTAAGTGTCCGACATGGTCATGATCTCACAGTTCGTAGGTTCGAGCTCTGCATCGGGCTCTGTGCTGACAGCTCTGAGCCTGGAGCCTGCTTCGGAACCTGTGTCTCCCTCTCTCTGCCCCTTCCCCACTCATGCTCTGTTTCTCTCTGTCTCAATAATTAATAAATATTTTTAAAAAGATGAATTTTAAGAACTTTTGAGATACTGTATTTATTTCACTCTAATCTGCTAAAAATCACCGTCTTTGAATTTTTCAGGTTGTCACGCGAACAGAAAAAGATTCTCATATAGTTGCTTTTTCAGATGAAATGGTACCATGTCCAGTGACTACAGATATGACATTACAGCAGGTTTTAATGGCTATGAGTCAGGTAAAGAACAGTTTTATTAAGTTTACTTAACATATGTTATATAATAATCTTATATTGATGTCATGACTGGTACTAGTAAATTCATGAGAACAAATTATTTCATCTCAATTTTCTCATGAGTACAAAATAAAAATACACACATATGCTTTGAGAAGGTCTGTGTATTGGCTCTAAGCAAAGTGATAATGTAAAAAATAATATTTTTAAATATTTAAATTATGTCAGACATCTCAGTATGGAAATTAGGGCACTTTTATTCTAATCCATGTTTTTGTTTTGCATTAGATCCCAGCAGGTGGAACTGATTGCTCTCTTCCAATGATCTGGGCTCAGATAACAAACACAGCTGCTGATGTCTTCATTGTCTTCACCGATAATGAGACCTTTGCTGGAAGTGTCCATCCTGCTGTTGCTCTGAGGGAGTATAGAAAGGTAAAATTTTAAATATTCTTTCTCACCCCAAATAAGACACAGTTCTGAAATACTCACTATGTTTGTTTTTCCAGTGATACCAAAGATAGTTCTGTAGGTTTGTATAGGAATACAGCACCAGTTCTGGATGCAGCAGTACTTGAAATAAAAAGTATTGGCTATACATACATGATTTATTTCAACTAATTCCAATTCTGTACATTCTAAAAATATAGTCTGCAAACTGTTTTTGGTAATAGTCAAAATAAAATATCATTAGTGAGTTTTGTTAAAGGATTACATAAAATTAAAGCGAAGCTATAATCTGTGTTTTAAGATTTATGGCTATTTCTGTGTTCTAATAAGTGCTCTTCATTTGAGCTCTGAAATCATGGAAGCGTTATCTACGGTATCCATTGTGGTAGCCACTAGTCATGTACGGCTATCGAGCCCTTGAATTATGGCTAGTGGGACGGGAAAGAGAAACAACTTGCTGAACAGCTCTGGTTCTCAAAATGTGGTTTTCCTACCAGCAGCTTAGCCTGGGTTCTTGTTAGAAATGCAGATTCCTGGACCCTATAGGAGACCTGCTGTATCAGAAACTGGAGTCAGACTGTGTTTTAACTAAACTCTGCTAGAGATGCTGATGTATGTTTAAGTTTGAGGTCAAGTGAGAGAAGAGAATTTAGAGTCAAGGCAGCCTGGGTTCAGTCTTGAGTCTCTTTTACTCACTGTAAACCTAAACAAATTGTTTAACTGATATATGTCATAGTAGTATATTACTACTATAGTATAGGTCACAGTAATTAATAGTACTACTCACTGGAGTGCCTGGGTGGCTCAGTTGGTTAAGCATCTGACCCTTGACTACAGCTCAGGTCATGATCTCACAGTTCGTGGGTTTGAGGCCAGCATCAGGCTCTGTGCTGACAGCGTAGAGCCTGCTTGGGATTCTCTCTCTCCCTATCTTTCTCTCTGCCTCTCCCCCCACAAAATAAATAAACTTAAAAAAATAGTACTACTTACCTTCTTTGAGTTGTTATAACAATTACATTAGATAAATTACTTAAAGAGCTCATTATGGTTTCTGACATAATGCATACTCAGTGATTGTTGGTTTTTCTCCAAAAATCAATTATTTTAACCATAAGTTATAGAGAGCAGGTTCTTACACGTGACATACATATATTATACATATAACAAAGTCATAGGCCTAAAATCATTAATCACAGGGAAATATTTCTTTATATATACCCACGCACATTGGCCCCAGTGTTTGATATATTGGTAAAAATATCTGATGCCCCCAAATATCCTGACAGGTTTCATAAGTAGAAACTCTCTAGGCTGCTCAGGAATGTACTCTGGCCGACAGAACCGAAGCAGGAGTTTCAGGCAGATGGTTTACACATTTTTTTTGTTTTTGTTTTTGTTTTTCTGAAATCACAGAAAAACTAACTCTAAAAGATGAACAGATTTTATGGAGAGGGAAAAAAATCTACTTTGTAATGAAAAGTTATCATAGAATTTGAAGTGTTTTAATTTTGGAGGTTATTTGCTTTTGCTTACATTTTTTTAAATGTGTATTTTGATCTTCCTACAGAAAATGGACATTCCAGCTAAATTGATTGTTTGTGGAATGACATCAAATGGTTTTACCATTGCAGACCCAGATGACAGAGGCATGTTGGATATGTGTGGCTTTGATACTGGAGCTCTGGATGTAATTCGAAATTTCACATTAGATGTGATTTAACCATAAGCACCAGCATGATCTAAGAGGTCCATTGCCATCAGTGATCTCGCTAAAAATATGTAGCTACTTCCCAGCTAATCGTAATCCAGTGAAAGATGATAAGATGATAGGTGCATAATGTATATGTGCAGTAGGTGCATAATGGAAATTTTACCTTACCAAAAAACAAAAATGAAAACAAACAAAAAGGAAGGAAAAATAAGATGAGCCCAAAGTTCTTTCTGTCTACTAAACTAGCTCTTGGGAAATAGCTTCAGAATACACTGTAGCTCCCTCTATTTAATAGAGAACTTCTTATTGATAGATACTGTAAAATAGTCAAGCAGTTTTGCTGTGGTGAATAATCACATTTATACTTAAAAGAAGTAAGAGCCAAAAGTGTAAGTAGTTCCATATCATGCCACTTGTTTAAGAAGTGCTTAAAATTTTCTTAAATGTTTGCATTGGGAAAGGACAGCTTTGGTAATGTCCAAATACTTTGAAATGCACTGGACCATGTAACTGTGATGGAATATGAAATTCATCTGTAAATTTTTATACCAAGGGGTTTAAAAAAAAAGACATTTGATTAAATTATGAATGAGTTTTAAAATTCCTTGGAGTTTTCTAAGATCACATAAATAGCTTTCATACTCAATGAAAAAGATACTTTGAATCTGATATTTTATTTACACTTGTAGGATTGTTAACATTAACCAGAAACATGGTGGAGACCCCTGAGAAGAAACTCTTTAAAGTTTGTGTCAGCTGAGGGTCTATTTGGTTTGTGTTTTGTTTGTTTTGGTGCATTTTATTGCTGTGAGTAGAGCATGACTTCACAATTTGTGCTAAAATATAACACCATATCCACAGGTAAATACACTTTTCTCACACACTCTTAAATGAAAACAACATACACTGTTTTAAGCATTTAACTCCCCCATTCATAAATCTGAAAGTATGACCATTAAACTCTCAACTATAACCAGATTAGCTTTTTCCTTTAAAATAAATATCATTCTAATTGCCTTTATTTTTTTTAGCCAATTGTAAACTGGTTTTAGGTTATTTCCTAATTGTAAACATGTCAGTGACATATCATTTTATCCATTCATTTATGACAAAACATTCTTTTTTGATAGTGTAAGACAAATAATAAAGCAAGCTAGGTCTTTCAGGTTTGAAAGTCAACTTTTGAGTAACATATTACCACTAACTAGTCTGTAAGAAAATTTTTTTTCTATTTTATTTGTGTATAAACCTCCTTTTCACTACACTAAAGTGCATTATTTTCTTAAGCAAATGTCCCTTCTTGGGTGGTTTAACCTATTGAAATGCCAATATCTCTGCTCATAATTATATCATGGTTGTTTAAAATAACATAAAACTTCAATTTTTATGTACTTTTCATAATAATTAATGATTTATTGAGGATTTATAAAGCTCTTCTCACTGTCATGTGAAAAGTCAAAATAGTCGATTTGAATTATGGCCTTTTGTGTACTTGGGAATTAGAGATTTTGAGTGCAAAGGGGAAACTAGTAGTGTTAGAATTTGTGAAGATACCTTCTGTTTTATAAGAAATTTGGGCTCTGGAAGTGACAAGAAAATGTCCCTTTCAAACTTATTTGACATATTAATGCTGGCTCTGTTATGTAGCCATTCCTTCAAGGCAGCTGGTAGCAATTTATAAATGTGATTTATCTGTTTTTTTGGGTTTTTTTTTTTTGTCAGCAAAGTAATGCTCACCCACCACCACCACCACCACCACCACCACCACCACCACCACCACTACCTCCTCCACACATTGCTTCAGATGTCATTCTGTTTTTAACTCTCTGTCAAGCATTGGATGTAAGGTGTTAGCCACATTTGATACATTAAAATATTATGTCCAGATTGACCGTAAAATTTAAGGAGCCTAGTATATAATAGTACTTGAAGTTTCAAAGTAAACCAAGATTTGTAAAAATTACAACATGGTCTAACTTTTTATTCCTAATAGAAATGTTAACTGGAATATAGCATAAAAGTTTATTTCCTTCAGTTATGTACTGGTCCTGTAGTGCTTTTAGGTGTTCACAAATAGTAATATTCAGTCCATCAGAGGAGTAAGATTAGATGTCACCTTTTTGAAATCTTTAGGTACATCTAATTAAATGGATTAGGGTAAGATTTAGGAAAGAAAAAAAAAATCTAAAGGGGGCCACTATTGAAGGGAACTCTGTTTTCAAATCATGAAATTTTAGAGCTGGAAGAAACCTTAGAAATTTTTAAAAGTTAATTTTTATGGGTAGCTTAAGGATCCAAGGTCTAAGAGTATGGCTCTGGAGCACTAAATCTAGCAATCTTGGGCTCTTCATTCCCATTCCAGAATTCATCTCCCCACAAAATGGGTGAAATAAAATTATTCAAGACTTTTATCTTTTTAGGTTTTAGGAAATAATGTATATACATGATTGATTTAGGAGTAGAAAAACAGAAATTGTGAACATGTATACTTTTATAGTTCATAGTAGTTCTCAAGCACAATGTCTTAATGACCTGTGTTGCTATATATAACATAGTCCTATAGAAAAAATTTTAAAACTTTACCTCATGAGTAAAATGTACTCAAGTGATAAAAAAGTTTTATTTTCTGAATTACTTTTAGGGTTATTGCTACATTAATATTTAGGGAAATGTTGCTGTTAAAAATCAATCCTAGTTAAAATAACTAAACGTTATTTCCTAGAAAATATGCAAATATTTTCAGGATATAGTTGTAATTAGTGAAACTAAAATTAATCTTATAATCCTAACCTTCCTTATTAATTGAAACCTCCTGAAAATTCCATTAACACCATTATATATTATTTAGTTTAGTTTTATGGGAACATAAGTGAGGAAGATGCTAGTGAGTGGAATTTAGTGTACCTCTTTGGAACCTCTTGTTTTATCTAACTTACTGTGTGACTATAGTCAACCAATTTAACATACCAATTTTGTTATCTTTAAAATGTAACCTAGATGATGATTGGATCTTAGAAGAATCAATTATTTAATATTTATATAGAAGTTTAAATTAGGAGGGCTTGCAATACAAATTAGAAATTTTTTAATTGAAAACATTCTTCATAGGAGTTAACGTATTTTGAATAAACTTTTAGAAATATCATTCAATAGGCTCAATAATTTGTTGTTTTAACAAACTTCCTGTTCTGAACGGGAAAATGTGGAAGAAAAATGTTTATAGTGAAGGTGAGTGTTGACTAAGTCAGTATTCTCTGATCAAGGAAAGGAACATATTCCAAGTCTAAGATCCACTTGGATAGACCTAGAAAAACAAACTTATACTCTAAGTGAAGAAACACTATTAATAACCGTTTGATTAATCTTCTAAAATAACAGGTAAATCCACAAATGATAGAATATAATTTTGTCAGGCTTTTGCCCTCATTTTATGAGATTTTGCAAAATAATATAAAATTGTTTTGGAAATTTAAGGCAAAATTCCTGAATGAATTGGAGGACCTGACAGTTCAGTGCAAAACATTTTAAAAAGTACATCTAGGGGCGTCTGGGTGGCTCAGTCGGTTGAGCATCTGGCTTCAGCTCAGGTCACGATCTCACAATCCGTGGGTTCAAGCCCCGCGTCGGACTCTGTGCTGACAGCTAGCTCAGAGCCTGGAGCCTGCTTCAGATTCTGTGTCTCCCTCTCTCTGTGCCCCTCCTCCGTTTGCTCTCTGTCTCATCTCTCAAAAAAATAAAAAGACATAAAAAAAGTTAAAAAAAAGATTGACTTTAAAAAAAAAAGTATATCTAAACCATAATTGTAGGAAAATCATTGTTATCACTCATTGGACCTACCCTAATTTGACCTAAATATTTCATACCCACAAATAAAAATTTCTTAAAAAGTGATGCCCTTACAGTAAGCTATCAAAAGTGAATAATTCTATTTGTGTATACCACAGGTTTGGGGTGATTGGTGAAGGCAGTGTCCTCTCTAGAGAAATGTCATACAGGCTCATTGTAAACATGCACAAGGAAGAATGAGGAAGAAAAAAAAGATAACACTATGAATTTAGTTGCATTTACTGTACAGATTTTATTTAGTATTTTCCTGATATCTGCTCCCTAATCTTATTTGTTGGAAGATTACTTTTATATCTCATTTTTTCTTTTGAAATTACTTTATTCTGACATTTTTGTCCTCTGTTTCTTGTCCTACTCTTACCTGGATAATAAAATGAATGACAGAAAAATCACCCATAGTTGGGTTTGGGATTCATCTTTTTGCAAATTTCCATTTGCTCCATATAGATTTAAGATCATATTTTTTCAAATTAATAATGGGCAGGTCTCTTGGAACAATAATTAGATTAGTATATTTTCTCCCCAAATCAAGTTACCCTTTGTGTTAGATGTTTGCAGAAATTTTGTGGCCTTTGGGTAAGATTATTTAGCCATTGGTTGCAATTATAGATCTACTTTGCTCTTAGAAAAATAATGAACTGAATACTCTTTCAGAAAATAGCACATCTCTAGGCTCATATTTCCATATAAAGATCACTTTCAAATCTTTTGTCTAAGTACTTCACTGCGTTTGTATATACGTTGTTTGTAGCATAAAAGATCCTGTAAATAACCTGTATTCACACTTAACATTTTTTTAATTGGTAAGTTTATTTGCTTTTGAAACATTAGGAAGTTAATTTAAAATTCCATGGTAATATTTTTTCATGTAGAAATCTAATATAGTTATTAAGCATACTGTTTGAATAAAATTATAGTAAGTGACACATTTTCCTAAACCCGGAAAGTAGCAAATTATATTGGAAATTGATAGAGAAATAAACTAGAGAAGTTACATTGCAAAATTCTATTACTGAATTAAGGCGTTTATTTTCAACGATTATGAATTTTGTAAATACAATGAAAATCTACAAAAGCTGTTTCTGAGCCTAAAGAGATTTTTCCCTTTGGTTCTATTTAATATAGCACCATGTATATTAATTTTATGAACACAATTGATACTTAATTTTAAAATATACTTAGATTTCTGTACTTTTAGAAGTTATCAGAAAACTGAACAAAACAAATAGTAAATTAACTACATTTCTGCTGTTTTCACTTAATGAACACTTGGATTGTTGAGTGTAGTAAATGAGGTAGAGCCTTGCTGTTTTATGTATTATTACCACAAAACTGATAGAAATTGAAGCTTTTGTTTAAAATACTAGGGGTTTTTTTGCAATGTAAACTGTAGAATCTTTATTCAGCCAAATTAAGTTTGAAGTATACAATGAATGAACAGTAATCAAAAAAATGTTTTTGTTGCTCTATTATTTTAAATATGGACTACATATAATGTGGCTTGGTATGACTAGACAAAGCTTTTGTAATGCACTTGAGTTATATTTTCTAACACTATTGCCAGCTTCTGATAATGAAGAAATTCTCCAAAGGGATATGAAATCCTCTTTTTTAAAAAAAATTGGTTGGGGGAGAGGTGTTTTAATCTAGTTCTAAACCATCTATTTGCTTTATATAAAGGCTTTGATTTCCATAAATGAACACTTAATATTTAAATTACACAGAACAATGCCTGCATAGAATAAAATTTAAGTGTGCAAGAGCCTTAAAGTGAAAAAAAAATGAATCTTCTGACTGCCTTAAAATATGACTAGCTCTCCTATAGGCATATTAGTTACATTCCGTAGGGTCTGTTCATTAAGTAATGCCTTAATAGTGTTAGTGTTTCTGAAGTACAGGAACTCTGAGGGTCTTTTAGAGCTTTCATTACATAATGAATGGAAATTTAACTGTTAAGTTTCATAAACTGATTGTACATTAGTAGTGTAAGCACCTATTAACAGGACAATCTGGGTACACCGATATGTTCTACATACGTGACTGTTAACATCAGTAATATTTTTGGTAGTTTAGGGTTTTTTATTGTTTGGTACAACAAATTATCCAAGAAGCTGGACTTTATGTAACATAATCTCCAGGACCAAGCTGCATATTTAAACACAATGAATGAAAATTACAGATGTACAGTTTCAAAAATGATTTAATTTTTTGAGGGAATTTTTGAAAACAAAAGGCAAATACTTTGTTTCAAGCCTATAACCAAATTCATTCAAAGAAGTGAATATAGTTGTAAAACATTGCAATTGCTGCAATAAAGAGTATCCAGGCCAGTGATCTGTTTAACTACATTCACATTTTTACATTCACTTTGCCTTTCAAAGCAGGAATATTTTATAGAACTGAAAGAAAACTTTAAATTGTCAAGCTGGTGCTTAAGGATATATACAAGTTTCATTTCAAAGGAAGGGACCCTGGGGGGTGGGGGTGGGGTGGTGTTTCTTAGCTCTGTTGATAAACTTACTGATGCTTTGTTGAGTCTTCCAAGTTTTCACTGTAAATAATACCTAACAATGTAATTGTGCTGTTTTCTGATAGAAAATGGATGAAATACTAAAGAATTAAATTTATTTCATGATAAAAGTTTTCACCAATACTGTGAAATCTTGATTTTCTCTCCTTTTCTAGCCTTGCAAAATACCATACTGAATACATCATTTTAGAATCGGGTTTCAGACTTACACTAGGAACTGTTTCTGGTCAGCTGTATTATTGTAGAAATTGATAGACACACCAAATAAACACTATGCACATCAAATAATTGTCTTTATTTTCTTTAAAAAACTAAGAATTTTAAGGTTATATGTCTTATTAAATCTAAGGCACTTAAGTGTTAGAATATTTGAATAAAATGAAATTAACATTGGCCTTTAAAAAAATGCTTCTAACTGTAGACAACTATATTTAAAATACATGTGGTTGAGGATTCTTTTCTAGTGGATCTGTGAACTTAGCCAAAATGCACATTCTAAGAGAGTTTTAAAACAGTATTCTTTCGTGAAAAAATTACTCAAAGTTACACTTGGGAAAAGTGATGTTAACACCAAAAGTCAATTATGCCAGCAAAAAGTTGGTTTCAGTGCCTGCCAATGCAGACGTTTATTTTTTCTCTGAATTCCCATAAAACTTCTGAAAACTCAGATCTAAGCTGTAGGCTCTGCAAAAGAGTAAGTTACATCAGAATGTACCTACGAAAAATTTGAACATTTTGTTGACTTTATAGTTCTCCATTTCAAGATGACGGTCAGCAGTTGTATGGAGAAAGAACACATACATGTCTGAACAGACGAAAACTAGACAAAAAGTATTTAACAATATTAAACCTTATCAAGAAGATGTGACTTTAAAAAATATTGTTCAAGTAGTAATATTTATAATATTAATAAACAATCCAGATATATTTAGACAAAAAGCTTTTTTTTTCTTAACAGCTTTTCACCTTCCCTAGTAGCTATTTTGTTGATTCAAGAATAAATTGATTAGTAATAAAATGAGAAACAAATGGCCCATTTTTAAAATATTGGTAGGCTACAGTAAATAGTTTATCTTCCAAATTGTAACATTAAAAACTAAATAGACTGGGGTGCCTGGGTGGCTCAGTCAGCTAAGTGTACGACTGGCTCAGGTCATGATCTCACAGTTTGTGGGTTCAAGCCCTGTGTTGGGCTCTGTGCTTAAACCCAACGTCATCCTTTCTAGCCTATAGGTTGGGAAAAACAGCTGCAGAAACAACTTCTACCTAGTTTTGCCTGAGATTTATATTATATTTTCATCAAGCTGTACGATGTTACAGACTGAAGTCTCCACAAAATTTGTATGTTGAAACTATAATCCCTGGTGTGATGGTACATGATGATTGGCCCTCTAGGAAGGTAATTAGGTCTTGAGGGTGGAGACCTCAAGATGGCTTAGTGCCTTTGTAAGAAGAGACAGGAGAGCTTGCTTTCTCTCTGATCTGGAGACCAGGAAGGGGGCCATCACCAAGATCTTGGACTTCCGAGCTTCCAGAATCTGAGAAATAGATATTTGGACTATCTAAACCATCCAGTCTATGGCAGCCCAAGCTAACATATGAGAAGGGAGAAGAAATGGAAATCCACCCCCTCCACCCCAAATCTTAGCTAGGACTTCAGAAAACCCTGATGGGTCTACAAGAAAACCATACATCCCTCTGAGCCATTGTAATCATAGCCATTTTACATATTGAGAAGTCTATATACTAAGCACCATGCTGTGTGATTTATGTTCTTTCCATTTCTCTAAATACTAAGGACAATGTTATCCATATTTTATAAAAAAAAAAAATTTATCGTTCAAAGAAATTATCACCTACCTACTGGTCACACCCAGTTAAGTGTGATTTGTGACGTGAATACTAATCTGTTTTAATAGATATAATCACTGTTAACTGCTAGTATTGATTTTTTTTTCACTGAGAATTTGATAGTTTATTATAGTCCCCTATACGAATCCCTCCCCCCGCCACCCTAGGCTTTGCAACTAGTCCATTTCAGTTAAAACTAAAAGTCTTGCGAGGGGCACCTGGGGTGCCCTGTCAGTTAAGCATCCTACTCAATTTCGCCTCAGGTTGTGATCTTGCAGTTTTGTGGGTTTGATCCCCTCATCAGGCTCTGCACTGACGCCAAGAGTCTGCTTGGGATTCTCTGTCCCCACTCTTTCTGCCCCTCTCCCACTTGTGCTGTCTCTGACTCCCTCGAGAAAAAGTTAACTTAAAAAAAAAAACAAAGTCTTGGCCAAACAGGATTGGCATGTCAGGGCACCTGTTCAGTCCCAGAGGGCGGTCCCTCAAACCCCCCCTTCGGATACCAATCTGCCCGACACTAGGTATCACCTGTTATTCTGACTGACCAGCTATAGATGAGAGTTCCAAGGACCCAGTCCCTGGATCCACTGATTTGCTAGAAAGCTCACAGAACTCAGAGAAACATTTTAGTTAATAGATTACTGGTGTGGTTGCTGTTGTTAGTCTACTTATTCTGAGAGAGTTCTAGCAGGGAAGGGGGAGACAGAGGGGGAGAGAGAATCCCAAGCAGGCTCTGCACCAGCAGCACAGAGCCCAACTTGAAGCTCAGTCTCAGAAACTGTGAGATCATGACCTGAGCTGAAACCAAGAGCTGGACTCTTAACTAACAGAGCCACCCAGGTGCCGCATTTACTGGCTTATTTTAAAAGGACATAGCAAGGGGTGAGACACCTGGGTGTCTCAGTCCAATTTCGGCTCACATCATAATTTCATAGTTCATGAGTCCAAGTCCCCCAACAGGCTCTTAAAAACATTTTTTAAAAAATGAAAAATAAATAAATAAGAGGACATAGCAAGAATAGCCAGATGGAAGAGATATAAGGCAAGGTATCAGGAAAGGGTGGGAGCTTCCATCCTCTTTCTGGGAATGTTACTCTCATTCCTAAATGTCCACATGTCCACCAACCCTGTGTGCAAAGAAGTTCTGCAAACCTTGTCCTTTGGGTTCTTATAGAGGCTTCATTGCATAGTCATGATTGGTTAAATCATTGGCCAATGAGGGCAAACAATGTCCAGTCCCTCTTCCTCACCTACAGTATAGGAAAGTTCCTACACTGTCGTCACAAGGTTGCTTCTCCTGGCAACCAGCTCCCATCCTTCTGGGTGTTCTCAAAAGTCTTCTCATCAAAGACACCTTTATCACTCTCATCACAGGAACTTCCAAGGGTTTTAGAGGCTGTATGCCAGGAATGGGATTAAGACCAAATATGTATTTCTTATTATAAATTACAGTAACACAAGGTAGCAGATTTCCTCTACTCTCTAACAAAAATTTTACAACACAGCAAACATATAAAACTTCTCGTGACAGGGGCGCCTGGGTGGCTTAGTCGGTTAAGCGTCTGACTTTTGCTTAGGTCATGATCTCGCGGTTAGTGGGTTCAAGCCCCGCGTCGGGCTCTGTGCTGACTGCCAGCTCGGAGCCTGGAGCTTGTTTCAGTCTGTGACTCCCTCTCTCTCTGACCCTCCCCTGCTCACGCTGTGTCTCTCTCTCTCCTAGAAATAAAAAAAAACAAAAAACAAAAAAAAACAAAAAACTTCTCATGACATAATGTAGAATAAAGGGCTAAAGGACATTGCATTCTCCGTTCCATTCCGGTGTTATAATTTACCATATGAGAATGAAATAGTCCAGATTCTTCAAGGTCTCCTAAATGGCAGTTTAAGAAGTCCATGGAGGAAGCACCATTGATGGCATAGAGCCAAAGAAGCTCCCAGATGCCTTCTGCAGAACTATCCCAGCTTCCTTCGTCCATCTAGACCAGAATGCAAAAGCACTTCTCTTCTCTTACAATGCAGTCCTCCCACCTTTGAGAAGGATTTTTCTCTTCCCAGCATCTGGCATCTGCCGTGGTGACTCTGTGGGATCATCTAGGAAAATGCTTCCTAGGAAGTGCACTTAAAAAATTCTTGTTGAGGGGCACCTGGGTGACTCAGTCACTTAAGCATCTGGCTTTGGCTCAGGTTCTGAGTTAGAGCCCTGTGTCCAGGCTCTGTGCTGACAGCTCAGAGCCTGGACTCTGCTTCAGATTCTGTGTCTCCCACTCTCTGCCCCTTCCCTGCTCGTGCTCTCTTTCAAAAATAAATAAATAAATAAATATTTTAAAAATTCAGTTAACTTATTGAGGAGCCTGAAATAGGGATGTGATTAATAATGTATTCAAAATATTTTTAATTCTTCTAAAATAAAACTTCCAAAAGACAAATCTTACGTTTATCTGAGATAAGATTACATCAGTCATAGAATCAAAGACTATCTACATCAGAAATTATTTAAGGGACAGCTTAATCTCCCCATCCAATACTTTGATCTCTTATGGAACATTTCCAACACCCTTTCAACACAGTTTGGAAAGTAGAATTTTCCACTTCACAATAAATCTCAAGTACATTTCTGAACTATTTCAAAAATTCATCTTCATAAAATGTTGAAATCTTTCTCCTTATAATTTCTGCCCCTTAGGTATAGTTCTGTTCCCTGGAACTACTACGTCATTAAAGGAGTAATCTGGTTTCTCTGAAATAAATTTCATCCATCTGACAAAGTTAATATATTTCTTTTACCCTAGAAGTACAAAGTGTGAAGGTTTGTCTTAATATAGTACAAGGATATCCCTACTGAGCTGACAGCCATATCTGGGAAAACCTTACATTTTAAAGAGAAATTACAAAGCAGTCCTCACCACTGAAAGCCATGAAAGGTAAGGAATTAACTCCTTCTGAATACTACACAGAATAAAGAATCCCAAATGCTTAGCTTCTGGCTTCTGGTTGTAAAATTCATATATAAATTCCTAAAGGCTTTTTTTTTTTTAAGTAGGCTCCACATCCGGAGTGGAGCCTAATGCAGGGCTTGAAATCATGACCCTGAGATAAAGACCTGAGCTGAGATAAAGACTCAGACACTAAACCAACTGAGCCACCAAGGTACCCCCATATTTAAGTTCCTAATAAAACACAGCCTCTCTTTATCTTTTGATACAACTCCACCCATTTAGTTTTAAATATCATCCCCTCTTCTCAAGAGTTGGCAAGTAGGAAGAGATTTCCAAAGCAATTTATTGCTCATCACTTTTAGAACTTTCTCATAAAGATAATTTACATTTTTAAAATGTCATCAAACATTTAAAAGACATTATCAGGCATGATAATTTTAAATCACTGACATTTTATTAGCAACATTATGAGCACCAACATCACTAAAATTCCTTCCTCTTACTTTTTTTTTAAGTAACATTGATGAACTAGTGGAAGTAATTTCCCTTCTTTGTGAAGCCTGTGAGTGTCAGTTGCACCTCCAATAAAAGTTCCATTGACAAATATTCTCGGTACCTGTTGAATAAAGAAAAGATTAAGTGTCACTCTATTGTTAGAGGTATAAGACCATTTCACATAATAGTAATAGATGCTCACACTCTGGGCACTTTTATACGCCGGATGTCAGACTACCCTCTTGCACAAAGTATATACTTAAATCTTCACAACCCTTGAGGCAGGTACTATTTTTAGCCTTATTTTGGAAAGAAATGAAGCACAGGAACTTGCCCAAAGTCACAATGATAGTAAATGAGAGAGCTAAGATTTAAATCAAGGGCAATCTGACATTCAAGCCCATCCTACTAATTGCTATGGCATATAAAAGGTAACCTAGTACAGTCTGTAATTACTGTTTATATGTTTAGGTGGTTATTTCGTAGGTGGTTCTTTGTTTACTAAAAGGGAAGATCATGCTATTAAACATCTTCCATGGAAACAGAAACAAGAAGGGAAATAGCGACACTGTATATTTTCCTGACAATGCATTTCACTGAAAAAAATGCTTATTATTAGACAAATTTCAGGAATCTAAAAACATGAAGAACGAAAGCACTCCTATTAGCACTGTACTTGAAGACTGACCCCTGGTCTGTAGTGTTCAAGTAAAGGGAGGGATTTCACCTTAAGGGCTCCAGAAGGATCTTAAAGATTCACAAACACTCATGACAACACTATTACCCCACCCTCCCAGTCAAAACACACACACACTAACACACACATATGCACACATGGCAAGAATAAAAATAAAATGAATGAACTCTGCTGTATCCCAGTCTCTGAATCTTGTTCCCAAGTCTGCCATTTGTTTATCAATACAAAATTCTTAGACGATGAGTAAACGCCTGGCTCACTTTTCCTCACAAGAGGGTCTAGGCTCTAGGTGACCCAAGTCACCACCTATTTGGGGGAAAAGCACCACAGAGGAGATACTCACAGTTCTTTCACCAGTCATTTTGTACAGAGCATCTTGAAATTGACTTCCATATTCAAGCAGGTCCAGTTCCACCACTTTATAGTTAACATTCATGTCATGGAAAAGTTTTTTTGCCATTGTACAGTAAGAACAAGATGTTTTTGAGAAAATCACCACACAATT
Organism: Hyaena hyaena; assembly: GCF_003009895.1. NCBI lineage: Eukaryota > Metazoa > Chordata > Mammalia > Carnivora > Hyaenidae > Hyaena > Hyaena hyaena. Next base: position 529,531 of record NW_024081253.1, on the reverse strand, counting down.
ATCAGAAATTGTTTCCTGAAGTCAAACAAAGAAAATAATTATTTTAATTCTAGGCATTATCTTCTGTAAAGAAATCATGATTATAATGGAAAGGGTATGGATTTTGGAGTCTCATGATACAGTGCTCAAATTCAGTCCCATCATCTATTTTCTTATCTGTACATTGAGAATATTATTCATTTCAAAGGGATGTTTTTAGGGAAAAAGATGTAACAGATGGAAAGTTGACATGAAGTGGTAACAATAATCATACCATTATATCCAGCAAACATTTCTGTGTGCCAGACACAATTCTTAACATCTAACCTTTACTAGCTCATTTAAACCTCACTATACTATAATCCTGAGATAAGGTCCAATTATTATCTCTGCTTTACAGATGGGGAAAGTGAGGCACAGAGGAAGCTAAGTGACTTCCTCATGGTTCTCATCTAGTAAGAGCTGGAGAGATGGGATTTTAACCTAGGCAAGTATAACTCTACAGTCCAGGCATTTAAACTCTGTTACACTGTCTCTTAAATACTCAGATATTCAGAAGTTAACGCCTTACCTTCCTTAATTTTAATCATGAGGACTGATTTATGATTTCTCTTTAAGATGTAAGGCTTTGGGGTGGGGGGGGCGTGCCTGGGCAGCTCAGTCAGTTGGGTGTCTGACTTCGGCTCAGGTCATGATCTCACAGTTCATGGGTTCGAGCCCTGCTAGCTGACAGCTAGCTCAGAGCCTGGAGCCTGTTTCAGATTCTGTGTCTCCCTCTCTCTCTGACCCTCCCCTGCTCATGCTGTCTCTCTCTCTCTCTCAGAAATAAATAAAAAAACATTAAAAAATTAAAAAAAAAAAAGATGTAAAGCTTTGGGGCACCTGGGTGGCTCAGTCAGTTAAGCAGCCAACTCCTGATCTTGGCCCAGGTGATGACCTCACAGTTCATGAGTTCAAGCCCAGCATCAGGCTCTGCACCAACAGTGCTTGGGATTTTGTCTTTCCTTCTTTCTCTGCCCCTTAAATAAATAAACTTAAAATAAATAAATAAATTTAAAAATAAACTTAAAAAAAAAAAACAGCCTGCCCCTCAACTTCTACTCCTTCCTGTGTATCTTTATAGTAAAAATATAGATAGATAAGTAGATAGATACTGTGTGTGTGTGTGTGTGTTTGTATTACAGTATTGAAAAGGCATTCTTATATTGTTTTTCCTGGAAAACCTACTACCAGAAATGCTGATTCAATGGGTTCCAGGCAGAAGTCAGAAATACTTATAAAAGGGGCACCTGGGTGGCTCAGTGGATTAAGCTTCTTGATTTCCGCTCAAGTCATGATCTCAAGGTTTGTGAGTTCACGCCCCACAGTCTCTGCACTGACTGTGTGGAGCCTACTTGGGATTCTATCCCCTGCTTACGCATGTGTGCGCTCTCTCTCTTTCAAAATAAACTTTAGAAAATAAATTTTAAAAAAGAAACTATTTAAAAAAACGTCCCAGATGATTCTACAATCAGCCTGGTCTGGAAACGACTCTCCAGGTCTTTATCACAAAGACCATGAGACTTTGCTATGCATTTGCGTCACCTGTGAAATTTGTTTTCTTTTTTTGTCTCTAAATATTTGAATGTCCAGATCCTTCAAGAGATTCTGAACAGACAGGTCTAGCACCCAAGCATCTGTCTAAGTTGTTCTCATGTGGGTCATAAGCAACACCTTCAAGATGAAAGCCAAAAATCAAAGGGTAAAGTACTGAGGCAAAGTAATTCTAAAGGTACATCCATCCTTGGATGTCAGAAGGATTTTAAGGCACAGGCTTGCTGTCTGCAAGCAGGTCTACTTTTATGCTTTCTCTTCTCCTTATTCATAATATTCAGTATAGAAGTCTGTCTCAGAGAAAGCCAGCCACATTGGAAATGTATTAATGAATCCATGTTACAGATGAAAACACTGAGGCTGAGAAGTTAACAATACTAGGATTTTACCCAACCTGTCCCAACACCACAGCCAGGGTGCTCTTTCCTCCACCAGGCTGTAGGCACACTGAAACTGTCAGTCACAGAGCTGAGCATCCTGGGTGCTGATATGTAGTAAAAACAGTGACGAAGAGCTTCCAAAGTGAGTTGAAACTCAAGGTGACAGTAACAGTTCCTCGAACAATCCTTCTCACCTTCTCTCAAGCTCAACCTTGCTAAGTATTCATGATTTTGTATTCTTGTTTTCAGAGGTAATTCCCTTACAACAGGCTTCTAGCATTGCTGTTACATTCGTCAGCTGTGAGTCAATACTTCTTTAGCCAAATAAATTAAAGGCAGAAATGTTACATATGTGGTGGCAGTTGGTGGTGAAGATCAGAGAAAGAAAAACATGAGTACGTGTTGTAGACTGCAAGGGAAGAAAAACATACATACAAGAGAAGTTTTTTGAGGCAGAATTAACTGGGTTTTGCAATGGAAAGAAGGGAAAATAGTACAGAGGAGCACACGGTGTTCCTGAGGGGACCATTCATTGAGTAACTACAACATACAAAGTTCTGTGTTAGTGAAGAAAGCTGTTAAACAGCTTCTCAGGCCAAAATCAAACACAATTGCTGGCTAAAAACAGTAGACCTGAAGTAGGTCTGATGGAAAGGAAGAGCTAACCCCACAGACGGAACTCAGAGGGAGTAAAGATTCTATTAATAATAAATCTCATAAATTTTGACTACCAAAATGATCTAGAACTTTCCTGCCACATGGATCATTTTGATAGCAAATTTTAAAATATATATTTAGTAATCCATTTGTTGAGCTATGTTAGTTTGGATACTGAAAAAGTACATTTAAATGTGTAAGACACAATTCTTTTTCCACAGAGGAGAGTTTTTTCCTACATCTCCCACATCACTCACTTGAATCTGATTCACAGGAGCAGTTGCTGACTTCCCCAAAGATGATGATGTGCTGTTCCCCATCCTAAAAAGAAATTTAAAAGGCAGTGCAGCTTTAAACATTAAAGATAATGTATCATTAAAGATAATATATCAGATGAGATCCATTTGATGAAAACCTGATATGCAGATATATATCCAAATCTATGAAATAGAAAAAAAGAGTTTTACTTATTAGAAAATAGCAGTTTACCAAGTACTTGTTTACTAAAACCAAAAAGGACTATGTGTTTCTCTAACTAGCCTCCTAATATCCTTAATTACTTGGTTAAACCACATTTACTGTGTTTAAAGCCTGGTACACTCTTACTTCTGAACACAGAATTCAAATAGACTGTCCTAAAGACTGACCTTATGACCTGACCATTCGCTTAATGGTTTCCACTTTCTTATTAAAACATGCCAAATCTCCATGAATAACAGAGAACCTACAGAGATTCAAAGATTTTAAGGAAACTAACGTATCTCAACCATACCATCCATAACTCCAAGTTCCTAATCCGTAAAGTGGGAACATTAGTCACTCCTCCCTCAAAGGGTTTTATGAAGATTAAATGAATTGATAAAAAGTAGAACAGTGCCTTGATCACAGTATATGTTCAGTAATGTTTAACATTATTCCTATCATTCCCTGATTACAGGGACCCTCTAGATATTTATTATCTAAAACCTAGCTGTTAGGAGCTTATAAAAGGAGGCATTCATTATAATAGGAATATATCCACTAAAAATTGACTAGTTTTGTATCACCAAATCTCTGTCTATGCCTAAAACCTTTCCCCATCCACTCCATCCTTCATCAGCCAGCACCTACTGCACTGTGCAAACCATATCCAGCATCCAGATGCAAACTAATTACAGTAAAATTACAAATCTTACAAAAGAATCATAAAATAATAGATTTCAAAAGAGAACTACTCAAATTATCTAAAGATTGAGAATAAGATAAAGAACTGAAGCTTCAAATATTTCAAAAAATATTCTTATGACTATGTTCAAAACTCAAGTTTTGATAGAAAAAAATTCTCCCTCCAAACCTTTCATTCATTCACTGGGAGTGTATTTAAAATTTAAATGTCGGGGGCACCTAGCTGGCTTCGTCAGTAGAGCACGCAACTCTTGATCTTGGGGTTGTGAGTCTGAGCCCCACATCAGGCACAGAACTTACTTTAAAAAAAATAGATTTTTTACATATTATCCTTGGAAGAAGAGCAGCTGATCTATACAGCCATGCCTAGACACTTAGAATAAGGATGCTATAGCAAACATCACCTTCAGTAATCACAAAGTCAGAGACAAACTATTCAAGGAACATTGTAACATTAGAACTCCCCAATGTTCACAATCTATTAATCCTTGCTTCCCAATGGTTAACAAGGAAATCTTTAAAACAAAAAGGGCCTGTGTGCTTATCTCAGGGAACGGGTTAGGAGTGGCAAGCTAGGGAGACTGCAGCCAATTTAGGAAGACCGCAAAGGGTGCAAATTAAGAAAAAAGCAGGCTGAGTTCCTGGAGCCTAAACCAGAGAGGGGGAAAAGGGGCTAAGCAGCACTAACCTGGACCTAAGAAGGTGCTGTAAAGTAATAAATCAGCAACCTATCTGGTTTATCAACCAAGAAGACAAGTTCCTTTCATCTCTAGTCCAGCATCTAATCATTGTTCCCAAACCATCTACTACCATATTTACTACTGAAGCTATTCCAGTAGAACCTATACAGGAATGTTTCCCTGGGCAGTGAGAGGAAGTAGGAGGTACATCTAAAATATCACCCTCTACCCACCCAAATAAAAGAATAAGTTTCTGGAAAGCAACGTTCTCCTTCCATTCTGGTTAAGCTTGGCAAAAAGTTATTTCCCAATAAGGAAAAGACATCAACAGAGATGTGCACAAGCAATGTTTCACTTCAATACTCTTGTACCCAGTAGCCATAACACATTTATGGAGCACCTACTACATACTAAATATGCAAAATGCTAAATGCCCCAGAGATAGATATCACTAGAAAAAACACTCAAGGATATGACAGTCAAATAATTAACACCACGTGATTAGTACCTTCCCAACTGGGTCACCTGCTTAGCCAAGAAAGTCTTGGAGTGCCTGTGTGGCTCCCTCACTTAAGCGTGGGACTCTTGATTTTGGCTCAAGTCATGATCTCAGGGCTCATGGAATGGAGACCCACCTGAGGCTCTGCATTGACCACATGGAGCCTGCTTGGGATTCTCTCTCCCCCTCTTTCTCTTTCTCTGGCGCTCCCCAGCTCTCTCTCTCTCAAAATAAATAAATAAACAAACATTAAAAAAAGGAAAAAGTTTGTGGAGTCTTGCACAACTGGTCGGAGTTACCAAACCAAGTAAGTAGGAAGAGACTCCAAGACAGAAGGTTGGCTGCAAAGTGGCAGACACTGATTTTCCAACTTGCAGAACCACCTTGGGGCAGCTGCTGGGGCCTGAGGGTGACACAGCATCAGCCCAGGCAGTGGATACTCCATGGCACTGGGAAGGCACAGGCAACGCAATCCTCATCGGTCTAGCCAGAGGCGACATCAACGTAAGTCACAGTCCCCATCCTCAAAGACTTGGCCATTTAGCAGGAAGCGGGCTCCTTCGCTTCCTCCAGCAGCGCTGTCAGGCTTAGCAAATAAAAATGCAGAAGGCTCGAATTTTAGAACTTCTAAGTTTAGCACTTCACGTAAAAAGCAAGTGACTGTTTAGTCTAAGTATGATCCGTGCAGTGTGTGGGATACACGAAGACTAAACAAATATTCGCTGTTTATCTGAAATCCCTATTTATTATGAGGGCGGAGGGGGAGGGTTCCAAGTGACCACGACTCGGGTATTTCCAGCCTAAGGGTCACAGGATCCAACAGTCCACACAACCGCTTAGGGCACCATTCTCCCCCCACCTTTCCTGGGCTCCCTCCACTTTCGAGGGCCCCCCACCCCGGCGCCAGGGGAAGAGGCGCCCGCGCCCACCGTCCGGTCCAGACCCCCGCGAGGCCTCCGCGCCACGCCGAGCCCTTCCTGCCCGCCGCGCCCCGTACCCGGAGGCCGCAGCTCCGGGTGCCCGACCTAACCGGCCCGCGGAGCCGCTCCCGCGCGCGATCAGCCGAGTTCCCGGCAGCGCCGCGCGGCACCAGGACATGGTCGGAGCGCCGGCCCGCGGCGAGCGGAGAGAGCGGCGACCGCGGCCGGGGAGAGCTCGCCTCCGCCGGCGGGTCCTCCCGCCGCACGCCCGGCCCCGGGTGCGCCGGGCGCGCCTCGCCCCGCCCCGCCGGGCTGCCCGCGCCGCCGCCGGTCTCAGCGCGGAGTCCGGCTCAGTGCGGCGCACGTGTAGTTGAGCGGCTGCGCAGGCCGCCGCGACGCCTCACCTGCCGGCCGCCGGGGCTCGGCCCGGCCCCACACCGGTTTCTCTATGGGGCTAGGGACGCGCAAAGAGACTCGCTGGCCGGTGGAAACAGCGCGCGGGGACTGTGGCCAACATTCTGGCGAAACGGAGAAGAAAAAGGACTGAAAGAGAATCGAAATGCCCGGGATGTTTACATCAAGATGGTAGCGTCTTCGCAACTTCCGGTCGGACAGGTGTCTCTGTCCGTGAAGTGAGAGCCTGACCACGTCATCTTTAAATTAGGCTACTGATCAAGAACCCGTATAAATCGTGGGACTCTTAGGTTTACATCCAGAATTGAAAGAAAAAAGGAACCCAACGCAGAACGCTCATTCCAAAGAAAACAAAACTTGTGTTTATAAAAAAATGAAAATAGAAAATAAAACGTGACATGGTTACAGGGGTGTATTGCCATGGCTTTCAAAATAGGGAAGTGCTGTTAATGGCGACATTGTGCCACTCGTGGTAATAATAGAGCTTGGCGCGTTGCTATGCAAGTTGAGAGGGTTAGGCCTTTATATTTATTTACTGAGGACATTGAGGTCTATTTAAGGTCAAAAGGCAAATACGGTATTTTTAAAATTCTAAGCAGTTATTGGAACACCGACCTTTTTGGATCCTTCATATTCGACTAGCTAAGTTTAAGATTCGTGTGGTATTTGTAAATTTAGATCGTCTGTTTCTGACCTGCTTTTCCTATTTTCTAGTGAGTTGTTTCATTTCTTCATAAAAGGATGAAAGTTAGTTGCAAAAACAAATACTCCAAAAGGTGTGAAGTCACTCTTCATAAATCCAAAATTTAAGATATGGTATCTATAGTGTTGTGAGTTTTGATTTATTTTGAATCAAAGAAAGCTGTATAGGAAATTTACTTTGTTATTTTTGTTTTGAAGTAGAATTTTACCTTATTGTGTCAAATTGTTTTACAAAATAAAGGCCATTATGAAGTGAAACAATTATGTCACAATTCAATTTTAATATATTACAGCCTATGGTAAGCACAGAATTCACAGATATTTTTTTTAATATAGTTTATTGTCAAGTTGGTTTCCATATAAAGGACAGACTTTTTTTAAAGGGGATCCTCAAATGCAAGTACTTAGGTCTGAATACAAAAGTATTGTGTCTGAATTAAGCATAATATATTCATAATCTTCAACTTCATTGTGCTTCACTGGGTGATGGTTTTTGGTCATAATTGTGATGTCTATGATAGTACATTAACAAGTATGCCTGTTGGCTGTTCACTGAAATGTATGGTGTGAACATAATGGGGGATGGCCAGTATAGGTAGATCAAGAATATACGGGTAAAGGGGCACCTGGGTGGCTCAGTTAAACATCTGAATTGAGCTCAGGTCATGATGTCCCCGTTGGTGATGGTGCATTCTAGCCCTGAGTTGGGCTCTGTGCTGAAAGTTCAGAGCCTAGAGCCTGCTTTGGATTCTGTGTTTCCCTCTCTCTCCTTGTCCCTCCCCCACTGGCGCTCTGTCTCTCAAAAATAAATAAAAGATTTTTAAAAATTAAAAAAAGAATATATGGGTAAATGCACCCTTATGAGTTCTATACTTTGTTTTCATGACTCAATATGATATCAGTTAAAAGCATTGACATATCCTTAGATATTCTTTCAAACATTTTTTTTTTGAGAGAGAGAGAGAGAGACAGTGGGAGAGAAAGAAAGAGTGGGGAATGATAAAGGGGGAGAGAGAGAGAGAGATTTTAAGCAGGCTACATACTCATCATAGAGCCTGACACAGTGCTCCATCCCACAAACCTGGGATCATGACCTGAGCCAAAATCAAGAGTTGGAACACTCAACTGTCACCTAGGCACCCCCAAACTTGTTTTTTATTGCTTAAATTGTCAAGTAAATCTCATGCCTTTTGTTTGTGACCCCAAAACAAGTTTATCCCTTGCTTTGGATTGAAAGCTACCATTGAAAAACAAAATTCAGCTGAGTAAATTTGAAGATTTAACTGGCTTTATTCAACAATTCACAAATTGGGCAGCATCTCATCCAATAAATATTAAGGAACTCTAAGATCCTGTACAAAATGTAAGGTTTTAAAAGGCACAAAGGATGTGGGACAAGGAAGTCATAAACCTATCTTTGAGGAAGAAGGAGGTCTGGCAGATTATGTCACAAGCGCTCACCAGGAAATTCCTGATTGACCTATTAAGATTATATTCCTGGGAAAGGCTGAAACTACAAGTAGGTTAGATACTAAGTCTATTTGGTGATGAGGACTTAGTACAAGTGACTCCATTGGGACGTGTTATTTTCTTTTTTTTACACTAAGATTAGTAAATTATGAGCTCTTCTACATGAAAGGACCCCTACGGGAGGTCCTCTCTACTGGGTCCAACTTGTGGCCCTTAGCCACGTGGAAATCTTCATAAATTCTGCCTCCAAAGAAACTTTTTAGAAATAACCATAATTATGAACCCACAAAGATCAGTTATTGTATTTGTATCCTAAGGCTGTTGTAACTATCACAAATCTGAAAGAACAAAAGTGTATTTTCTCACAGTTCTGGAAACCAGAAATCCAAAGTCGGGCAGGGCTGTGTTCATTCTAGAGGCTACTATAAAGGAGAATTCATTTCCTTCCTCTTTTACCTTCTAGTACCTCCAGGTTTCCTTGGCTTCTTTGACTTGTAGCCACATTACCTCAATCTTTTTTTTTTTTTCTAATTTTTTTATGAAGTGGGGAGGGGCAGAGGCAGAGAGGGGGACAGAGGATCCATATCAGGCTTTGTACTGACAGCAGAGATCCTGATGGCAGGGCTTGAACTCAGGATCTATGAGATCATGATCCAAGCCAAAGCTGGACACTTAACCAACTGAGCCACTCAGGCACCCCATACATCACTTCAGTCTTTGCCCATATATTCACATTGCCTTCTCATCTGTCTGTGATAATGACACTTGTGGTTAGATTTAGGCCATACATGGGTAATCCAGGATGATCTAATCTCAAACTCCTTAACTTAATTGTATCTGCAAGGAGTCAGTTTTCCAAATAAGGTAACATTCACAAGTTCCAGGGATTTGACCTGGATATATAGGATCATTTTTTAGCTTATCACAATGACAATACTCAAACAGCCTGGATAAAGCCTGATATTTCATTATTGTCTTATGTAATTTGTTAAAATTCTGTGAATTTTATGTTTTACTCATTTTCTGTTTTTGTTTTACTGTATTCATTCATCCTTTACTATATCAGTCACTGGTCTAGGTACAGGATACAGAGAAGGTACCTGCCCATAAGAGATAAAATTCTGTCTTTTCTCCAGTTTTTTTTTAAATATCGTATAAAATTCATGGTTTATAAAGATGTGCCATATTTCTACTTTGGTATCACTGGTAAAGAGCCCCATTTGAAAACGTGTGCCCATCCATTGTTTTAGACTAAACAATGTCTCCCCCTTATGTTTTTCCCCAAATACACTATAGCTGTACTTAAAACCACATTAGTTTAAAACCATTACTGAAACTTGTTATAACCCTTTTTAGCATTATAGAGTTTCTCATTCTACAAGTACAAAAATTACAATGTATTGTTATTTCACAAGAAGGCTTAAGAAGGACTGTTTGCTTTTTCAAACCACAACTGATTTTTGGATGCTCTCTTATCAACTGGCTGTTCTACAATTCAATTCAATTTTGACAAGAGCTACTTGGAGTTAGTATACACCCACAGATTAAGGGCTCAGTCCCACAAGACTGCCTCCACTGCAGACACCAGCCACAAATGGGGTGTCCAGACTACCCACACTTCTGCCCTGCCAACTACAAAATTTGGTGTTATCATGACCTTCCCTCAGATTCAAAAACTTGCTAGAAAAACTCATTAAACTCGGGAAAATATTGTACTTACAATTACAGCTTTATTATGAAGGATACAACTCAAGAACAGGCAAATGGAAGGGATGTTCGGACAGGGGTGGGTGCAGACCTTCCACACTCTCTTCAGGTGCACCAGCCTCCCAGCAAATCAATGTGTCCACCAACTCAGAAGCTCCCCTAAAACCTTGTCATTCAGGAATTTTCATCAAAGTGTCATTGATAGGCATGAATGATTAAATCATTTGCCGTAGGTGCTTGAATTAAATCACCAGCCCCCTCTCCTCCCCTGACCAGTGAAAGGTAAGGGATGGGGGAGGAGGCAGAATTGAAAGTCCCTTAAGTACAGCCAGCCCCTCCCTCAGAACTAAGGGTCCACCAACGACCACTTCATTAGCAAAAACTCAGGTATAAGGGAAAGAGCCTTGTTATGAATAACAAAAGACACTTCAATCCCTCAGGAAATTCCAAAGTTTTTATAGAAGCCAAGGACCAAACTCAGGGCAAAAACCAGTTACAGGGGCGCTGGGCTGACTCATTCAGAGGAGCATACAGCTCCTGATCTCAAGGTTGTGAATTCAAGCCCCACGTTGGGTGTAGAGATTACTTAAAAAATTAAAACCTTAAAAGTGTTTTAAAAACACAAGTATGTATATTTTTATTACACCACAAAAATCTATCTTGTCTTTTTATAGAAACTCAGGGATAAAAAGCCATAACAAATGGAAGTGTCAAATGTTATTTGAAGTTCTCATATTCAGAAAGCACATAATTCAGGCTCCTAATTCAAGAATAAAATGAATTTGAAAAAAAAGGTAGAATATCCACCAGAAGGGTAAGAATGGAAAGGATTATTTAAGGATTTATTCAGAATTTTTAAGTGTCAGATTGAAATATATTTAAATGCTCTGAGCCCAGTGAACAGAAGGAAAACTAGATAATGAGTTATTATATAGAATTATATCAAAGAGTTGGCAACAGGATGTTCCTGAACTAAGTATGTCCCAAGTGTACTTATGAAGGAAATGAGAGATACATCATGTATTAGGGGGACTTCTATTAAAGAATGTGGTAAACTTCACTACTTCAATTCTTTGAAGAATTAGCATCTAGTACGCTGTAACAAAAATATTTATCTAAGAAGCTTTTTATTTTTTGCCAAGCACTATTTCCTTCCTTCTATGTCATTTCTATGTCCATAAAATGTGTGTTTTTAAGTCTCTGGGTCAATAGACTTGGAATGATAAAACCAGAAAATATGTTTTCTTTTGAAGTGTGAGCAAATTACTTTTTTAAAGATCTCTATAAGCCTTGTGCTCGACAAATTTATAACTAACTCAGAGTGCCATCTGGTGTTGAACAAATAGCATTATGTGACAGATGTTTCCTAACCTTTGCATTCTGAAGTTTTGTCTTTTCTATCTCTCTGGAGAGATCAACATCGCTTTGCCCAGTCTTATTTTCTTTTTGTCAAAAGGAGGCTAACCGTGTATTTTTATTCTTACTTTTCTTATAAATTCAAGGAGAGAGAATGAGTGGGGGAACTATGTTTTCAACTTTACTGGTGAATGTAGTCATATTTGAGACTAAAAATTTACTTAACAGTATGGAAAGTTTTTTTTTAAATTTTTAATGTTTATTTTTGAGCAAGAGAGACAGAAATAGAGCATGGGGGGGAGGGGCAGAGAGAGAGGGAGACACAGAACCCAAAGTAGGTTCCAGGGCTCTGAGCAGGGCTCAAATTCATGAAACCGTGAGATCGTGACCTGAGCTGAAACTGAGAGCCAGACACTTAACCTACTGAGCTACCCAGGCCTGCCTAATGGTTTTTAAAATGTCATAGATTTTTTTTAGCGCCACTGTTTTCTTTCTCAGGTTATTATGGACTTAATTTAGAACTTTAAATTTATTTACTTTTATTTAACTTTAAAATTATTTAAAGCCTGGTTTTAAAAATTAAAAAAAAAAAAAGAAGACAGTTACTTGGGTAAGTATGATCTTTTTTTTAATGTTTATTATTTATTTTTGAGAGAGAGAGAGAGAGCGAGGGAGAGAAAGAGAGGGAGAAAGCGCAAGCAGGGGAGGGGCAAAGACAGAAGGAGACACAGAATCTGAAGCAGGTTCCAGGCTCTGAGCTGTCAGCACACAGCCCATTATGGGGCTCCAACTCACAAGCCAGAGATCATGACCTGAGCTGAAGTCAGAGGCTTAACCAACTGAGCCACCCAGGTGCCCCAGTAAGTGTGATAATATGACTGGTTGTACATTAGGTGACAATAATTACACAGAAATACAAGAATCCATGGCAGACAAAGGATATGATTACTGTTTCTGGAGAGGTAGTACTGCTTATCAAAATGTTAAATTTAATATGGTATATACGTTGTTTCATTTAATATACATAATTTAAGGCTATTGTTAAAAACTTTAAATATATTATTTGTATATTTATATATTCATTTGTGCCTAAACACACATGTATGTAAAGTTGTATTTATGAATCTTATATTGCCAAAGTTATTGTGAATAACGTACAGAAAAAGTAAGACTAGAATTTCGGTGTTTTTTTTTTCTGTAAAATTATTCAGTTATTTGGTGCCCAAATATGTAGCGATTCCTTTTTGTCACCAAAATAATTGTTAATTCTTGGTGCTTTAGCACATATTCTTAAAACATTTTGAAAAGATGCCCCCATTTTTTAAAATACAGTTTTATTTACTAACTAATTTCAATACGTAATGTGGGCCTTGAACTCATGACCCAGAGGTCAAGAGTTGCATGCTCTTCCAACTGAGCCAGCCAGTTGCCCTGAAAAGACTCATTCTTAATTTTGAAAAATTCTGTTCCTAATAGCATTATTGTCTAATGCTATGTTTTTACAATATTGCCTATAAATATTTCTTGTCTTTATCATTATTATTTTTTATTTTAGAGAGAGAGTGCACTAGTGAGGGAAGAGGGGCAGAGGGAGAGAGAATTTTTTAAATTATACATTGTTTTAATGTTTATTAATTTATTTGTTTTGAGAGAAAGAGAGAGAGGCGGGGAGAAAGAGAGAGAGAGAACAGATGGGGTAGGGGCAGAGAGAGGAAGAGAGAGACGGAAGCCCATTGCTTCTGTCAGCACAGAGCCTGATGTGGGGCTCAATCTCACGAACCATGGGATCATGATCTGAGCAGAAACCAAGAGTCGAACACTCAACTGACTGAGCCACCTAGGTACCCCTGTTGTCTTTAGACACTTAGAAAATTCTTGTATACTCTAATAACTATTCTTAATTTTTCTTTTTCTTAGTTTAGGCCCCAGATTCAGAATAATGCCTAAACTCTCATCAGGTCTCCCAAAATGGCCATTAGGAAACAAAAATAATTGCTCCTTTACCTGAAAGGACAATAAACATAATTAGGTATTCTAGAATTCTTCAAGTTTTAAAAAATTATTATGAGAAACTGTTGTTTATAAAAGTTAGGAAAAAACTGACAACACAAAATGAGATTCATCTTCTTCGGTTAATTATACATAAATAAAATGTGTTAATGAAAGTATTTTTCTATGACCGTATACTTTTAAAGTTAAAAGAAGCCTATCAAAATATTTTGTTTCTAGGATCTTAGATTCAAAAATCCTTTTTTCTTTTTGTTCATGAAGAGTCTGAAATAGCACTGGGGCACTGACTCTGTAAGTTTATTACTTATTTCAGACTTCCATTAGATCCAGTAGCCAAAGTACACTCATCTTGTCTGAGAGCTGTAAGAAATGGTGGTAAAACATGGGAAAGCTTCAATTAATTGTTCTAGGGTCTCTATTAAACCTAATCGTTCTGTAAGTCGCTTAGACTTTTCCATTGACAAAACCACCCGACGTTTCTCACGTAGTTTGCTAACCTCCTGTAAAATGCACTTGGTTTCCCTCACATAGTACTCTCACAACTAATCCAGTTGTGGGTTGCCTTATAAAGGTAAAAGTATATATATGTGTGTGCATACATATGTATATGTATACATGTATATATTTTGTGTGTGTTTTCTAAATCTCAATAATGATAAGCTTAAATACTATGTGCTCTTCTTCATAATAAAATACTAATCTTCAAGCATGAATGTATGTGTGTGTGTGTGTATATCAAGTGTGATAATACATAAATTATCCCATGACCTTGGAATGCTTTGAAAACAAAGAGAATCCCTAACCTCTACAGTAACCCTTAAAAACGGACAAGTTAAAAACATTTAGATGCTTTACTATTACCTAAAGACAAGGTAATTTAAAAGGTGGATTTTAACCGGAATGCCCCATGACACTAAACAACATAGCAGAGAGAAACTAACAACAATATGGAACCAAAGTTAGCAGAGTAATTTTAAAGAGATTGCTGAGAATGTTTCCAATGTGCCTCTTATCAGTTAAGGACATAATCCACGCAAGACTGTAAACAAAGGAAATGGACAGAAGCCAAAGCCTTGAGGCCTCTTTGAACATTGCAAAGTGGATTTTACACAAATTTCTCTACTAATAAGCTATGAATATATTCAGGTTATTTGGTCACTCTTAGGGATTGGGCAGAGGTTTTTCCTTGCTGAGAAAGTATGGCTCCATATCTTTATCTTCCACAAACCTTAGGAAAACTAAAAAGAATTAATGGAATCCTAAAATTAAAATCAGCAAAGCTCTCAGAAAGTTTTTAACTTTGATAGCCTTAAATTTGCCATTGATCTTGGTGGCAGTAAGATTTACCCTCTTTGAAACCCATAGATTATCTAATAATTTACCCCTGTCCCTTGCATTTGAAACATCTGCTTTTTTAAAAATGTTTATTTATTTTGAGAGAGAGAAAGAGAAAGCATAGAGGGGAGAAAGAGAGAGAGAGAGAGAGAGAGAGAGAGAGAGAATCTCAAGCAGACTCCACACTGTTAGCACAGAGCCCAGTGTGGGGCTTGACCTCACAAACCATGAGGTCATGACCTGAGCAGAAATCAAGAGTCAGACGCTTAACCCACTGAGCCACCCAGGTGCCCCATTTCCTTCCTTCCTTCCTTCCTTCCTTAATATTTATTTATTTATTTGAGAAAGTGAGTTGAGCAAGCTGAGGAGGGGCAGAGAGAGGGAGATAGAGAATTCCAAGTAGGCTTCGAGCTGTCAGCACAGAGACTGATGTAGGGTTTGATCCCACCAACCATGAGATCATAAGTTGAGCCAAAATCAAGAGTTGACGCTTAACCAACTGAGCCACTCAGATGCCCTTGAAACATTTACTTCTAATCTTAGATTCTATCCATTAGAGACTAACATAAATAAATACAAGTGATTTATGATCCCTCCAGAATTATCACTAGAGAGTTCAAGCTGCATTTCCAAAATACTCAAACAAACCCTTCCTAATTTAAAACCTGGAGATTTAGTCATCTGGAAAAGGTATCATAATACAACCGTTCTTGGACATTGATGGAAAGGATCTCATGGGGTATTGTTAAGAATAGACATAGCAGCAAAACTCTAAGATAATCATCCCTCATCCATGGTTTTTAACTAAAAAGATTTACCACTTTCTCCTGATTGCTAGCTGTTTATTCTATCAGGAGAATTCAAACTGAGAATTGTTAGGAATTTTTCAGAAGCTGATGGCTGGAGAAGTGGTAGCTTTCGCCCAAGACAAGAAACAAGACTGATTTTCCAACTTTTCTCTAGTTAATTTTGTAAGTTTTCAGCTCTAGTACTAATCTTGTCTTTTACTGATTGTAATTTGGCACCAATATTACCGAAACAATATTAGTGGGGTAATCCCACAGGATTTAAGTAAAAACAAAATGATCCACCCATTTCTTGAACTGTTACAAGCAACAAATTACTAATGCCATATCTCATTACATTGAGTTGAAGAATTACTATCCTCAGAACCACATTTTTTCCTAAAAGAATGACTGGTCATTTTTATAGATTGAATGTTTGTGGTCACCCACCCATCCCCCTTCATATGTTGAAATCCTAACCCCAAGGTTATGGTGTTAGGAATGAGGCCTCTGGAAGGTGATTAGGACGTTGTAAAAAAAGATTCCAGAAAGCTCCTTTTTTCTTTACACTATGTGAGTATGCAATGTGAAGTCTGAAGTCTATGAACCAGAAAGCAGGCTTTGACCAGACAATTAATCTTCTGGCATCTTGACCTTGGATATCCTAGCCTCTAGAACTACAAGAAAGAAATTTCTGTTGTTTATAAGCCACCCAGCCTATGGTATTCTCTTATAGGAGTCTGAATGGACTAAGATTTGTTCCGTGTATGAAATAAAATTAAGAGTCATCTGAGAGACTATCATTGACTCTTCTACCCATCAAATACAGAGTTTGTTGAACTCACCTATCCATTTATTAACATTTTCTAGGAGCCAATAATGTGCCAAATAATGTGCTAGACACTAGGATATGATGACACAGGCCTATTGCCCTTCAGTTTTGTAGGAGGAGACAGGCAAGGAAACTAATGTGGGCTGTCAAGTAATACTGGGTACTCTCATACAAGTATGAATAAAGCAGTATGGGAGATTAGAGTAGTAAGTGCTTCATAGTGCCTGTTTTTATGGTGAGATTCAGGAATCTACCACAGGGATGGAACATTTGGAGAATTGACAAAATTTCTCAAATTCCTTTGGAAAATGGCTATAGATAGTATAGGAAATGAACCATACACTTCTATATCCCTCTGTAGTGAACGTAATGAAAATGGATCCCTTTCGAGGCAGATCAAGATATTTGGATGTCAATCAAGAAGTTGCCTCCCCTTCCCTGAGGTAGTAGAAGGAATAAAAAAAAATTATGGTTCCCACGGAATATGTTCAGTTTAAGGTATATAGGCCACAGTATATTGAATTTATTTCATTGTTTCCAGCACAGCAAGGACACCTTTAGCGTTCTGAGTACCAATAAAAAATCAAGTAATCCCAAAGTGTTCTGACAGCTTGATTCGCGTTCTCTGAGTTTTCATTAGAATTTTCGAACAGAGGATTTTAAGCGTACCGCTTTGGGGATGGCAGGGAGAAGGGGCCAGAATGGAAACAGTCATCATCTAAGAAACTGAAGTGGAAGATCAACATTTATGATATTTTGAAGATTTGCTAGACGCTTTCTTTCATCTTATTCTCATACTAAGTCCTTTTCTCCAAGAACCAAATAATGCCGTGAGAAGGCATTGGCATCTTGTCCAAGGTCAAACGCAGCTAACAAATACAGGTACCCGGGATTGGTCTCCTCCGGACTAGGTTTTTATCACTACCTGAATACAGAAAAAACAAAAAACAATCCCCAAACCAAACCCCGCCTCCAAAACCTCACCCTTCTAAAGGTGCTTAATCGGATCACTAAAACCTAGAGGCCATTTAATGGGTCCCATTTAGTTGGGAAGGTAATCCCAGGGTTCTGGAAACCCTTCGCCAAGCTCCACTCTTCCCACAGGAACGACTGGAGAGCCTTTGGCCGCAGTCAAGGTGGGTGGGCGATCCCCCAGCGCGCGTTCTAGGGGCAGAATTACCGGGTTTGTCTGCAGGTGCGCGCGCACCTGTCGCTAGCCGCGTGCGCGCTGCGAGGGCCGAGGGCCGAAGGCCGTGTCCGCGCGTGCGCCCGGCAGTATTCCCCGTACGTGCGCCGTACGTGGGCGCGGTATCCCAGCGCTCCGAGTTCCGGGCCGGGATTCGGCCCCGAGCCGAGTGGGAGTCTGGGAGGGCCGTGTTCCTGGGCGGTCGCGGCTCCCCCTGGCGGCGGCCTTACGGCGCTGGAGGCGCGCAGTCAGGCGTTCTCCGCGGGCAGCCGGCGGCGGGGCCTTGCCTCATAGCGCGGGGTCCTCGGCGGCCTAGTGTCTACTGCCCCTGCTGCTGTCGTAGGCGAGGACGGCTGCTAGTGCGGCTGCTGTTGGTTCGCGGCGGCGGCGGCGGCGGCGGCGGCGGCGGCGGAGGAAGAGGGCGAGGCGACAGGGGAAGAAGGAGGCAGGCGCGGCGGCGGCGGCTTCGCCCGGGGCCGGCAGCGGCGGCGACGGCGAGGGGGGGGGAAGATGGCGGACGTGCTCAGCGTCCTGCGACAGTACAACATCCAGAAGAAGGAGATTGTGGTGAAGGGAGACGAAGTGATCTTCGGCGAGTTCTCCTGGCCCAAGAATGTGAAGACCAACTATGTAGTTTGGGGGTAAGTCTGGCCTGGCTGTGGCCTGGGGGTGGCCGGGCAGAGTTGGGCGCCTCCAGGCGACCTCTTTCCTAACCCCTCCCCCCGATTCCCTTTGGGGATGGATGGAGAAAAAAACGGGTCTCTGGGTAAAAGTTTTTCTCAAGAAAAAGAAGTTACACTTTTAGGTGAGGAGAGAACCGGAGGAGGTGCATCCCGAGTGGTCCATTTCTTTTAAGTCTTTGGGACACCAAGGGGGAGAGGTACCACAGGAGTTTGTGACTTTCCTAGTTCATTTTTACCGGTGTGTGTCGAGTGTTGGCAACGTGTGTAGGTGCAGAAACAGACGGACCGCCCGGTCCTGCAGATGTCTTTTTGTGTTCTTTAGTTTGTTCTTTCTCTTCGAGGCTACCATGTGTTGTAACTATCCCTGCTGCCCCTTGCAAGCTCCTGGTCTGTTTCTTTTTCCTTTCATAATTCTCCAAGGAAGAGAGAAGGGAACCAATTCTCTGAAGTTGAGAACGGAAAAAAGATTTGGTCACTTTGGAAGAGTCCTCAAAACCCGTGGTGGAGGCGAGGCCAGGCATTTCTGCAGGGAGAAAGTTATTGGTAAAATGGAGCGAGCTTTCAGGAGCTAAGCAAGGTATTGATGGTGTTGTGTGATCTTAGGAAATGGGCTTAAAGGTAAATATTTTGGAACGTTTGATCCACGCGGGGTTTTTTTTGAATTGAAGGCATTAAGGAAACTATCTAGAGATAGGTCTGATAATGGTTTGGGGGCCTTTTTACAGGTGATCTCTCATTGGTGTTTCATTTGGATAATTAGAACCTTGGGCTAGAACGTTCATACTCATTTTGCTTGATCCAGTGAAAGCACTGAGCTCTGAAAAGTTGATGAAAAGCTAGGGAAAATTTAGTTTGTTGGTTTCAGTTTTTTGGCCTTGAGGGCTTGTGTTTTGATTAGCTTTATGAAATGTTGATGCAGTGACATCATTCTGAGTTTCTTGGTTTTGGCCTGTCAAAAAATTTTGCACAGACAGAATTATCTTTGATTGGAATTTTAACGGGTTTATTTTTTTCTTTAAAAAATGGTTAAGGAGTACTCAGGATGTAGGGTGGTTCTATTTATTTCTTCTTTTTTTTTTTTAAATAATGAATCTTTTTTTTTTAACATTTTATTTATTTCTGAGAGAGAGACAGCATGAGCAGGGGAGGGTCAGAGAGAGAGAAAGACACAGAATCTGAAACAGGCTCCAGGCTCTGAGCTAGCTGTCAGCACAGAGCCCGACGTGGGGCTCGAACCCACAAACTGTGAGATCATGACCTGAACCGAAGTCAGACACTTAACCGACTGAGCCACCCAGGCGCCACAGGGTGGTTCTATTTGGGAAATAGAAAATTTTTAGCAGCTTGGTTCCTGACTCAGAGGAGGTTAACTTCATCAGAGTAGATGAAATAAAACATAACTTGGGAAGAATTGCATTCTGACTCTTATGAGAGTAATCGCTTCTAGCTTGGGATATTAGGAAAGGTTTCATAGAAGTATGTTTGGCACGTAGACATGCTACCAGTTTTTCATGAACAAATGAGAAGCTTTGAAGAGTAGGTTAGGAGCTTTGAAGGTGACATGATGGGTTAGGTCTTAAAGGACAGGGAACTGTATGCTTAAAGGCAGAAGAGCTGGAAAGGAAATGTTTTGATAGTGGTTCAGTGAAGCTAGTAGTGAAAAGGGGATGTTTAGAATAGATTTCAAATTTTTAACAATAGTGAATTGCACCAATAAATATATTTTCATTTATTCATCTTTATGCACATGTACATATGTCTAACTTCATTACTTTAAAGAATACTTATCCTTATGGCATGTAGTATGTTCTATTACTTTGCTTTTATGTATTGTTAAAAAAAAAACTTGGTTACTTGTATGTTACATTTCATAGTACAATAATTGGTAGTGGTGTATGGTTTGAAATAATGTCAATTCATAGGAAAAGTGGAAATGAAGGCTTAGAGAGATGTCAGTTAGGGCTGAATATATTGGGCTGTATTCAGATGAGTTCAAATAATACACTGACATGTTTTAGATGAAAATATAGTAAGAAGGGTGAAATTGGACACAACTGTTGTTGAGCTAATAGTATTATGTGGTTTCATTAAAAAGCTTGAACCTCTAGACTGTATTAGGGTGCCTGGGTAGTCCAGTCGGTAAGGGACCGACTCTTGAGTTGGCTCAGGTCATGATTTACAGTTCGTGAATCTGGGCCCCACACCAGGCTCCGAGCTGACAGCACAGAGCCTCCTTGGGATTCTCTTTCTGCCCCTTCCCCTCTTGTGTTCTCCCTCCCCCTCTTTCTCAAACAAACATTAAAAAAGCGCCTTGAAAAAGCATTGCTTTACCACAGGTAGAATTCGTTATGATTTCTTTTTACATCATTGGTTTAATCTGAGGGATGTCATAAGAATTATATCTCTGAAATTTATTATTGTATTTGCTGTAAGAATGTTGTTAAGGATGTTGTGTACCAGTATCTTATTTAGGAGACAAAGGATGAATTTCTTGTAAGTTAAAAGTTGTGCTTCTTCTAATCAGCTTTTCTCTTGTGGATCCTTTCCACTCTGTAACTGACTAGGTTTTTCTATTAACAAAGACCAGAATGAAATTTGGGTCAAATTCTAAAAAGTGTACAGTATCTTAGAGTATGGATATAGTGTGCTTGCTTTCTTGCTTTTTTTCATTGTCTGCCTTTGTGTCATTTTGCTTTAATGACAGTTCCACTTACTAGATTTCATACTTTATATATATTATTGTTAACCATGTTAAATCCATTCTTGGGTAGCAAAGTGAATATAGATAAATTCGTACATATAATTAAGTCTAAGGAGTTATATTAAAATTGAGTAAAAATTTTAATTATTTCAGGACTGGAAAGGAAGGCCAACCCAGAGAGTACTACACATTGGATTCTATCTTGTTTCTACTTAATAATGTTCACCTTTCTCATCCTGTTTATGTCCGACGTGCTGCCGTAAGTAAAATTCATTATAAAATGATTTTTTTTTTCAGATAGTAGGTATTATGTGGCATGGATCACTTCCCATGGGTTTCAAATCAAAAGAATAAAAGGCTTGTCTGTATGACAGCCTACTGGAAGTTCAAAATTAGATCACTGTGATTTTATGCATATTTTTAGATCTGTGACTTTCATGTAAAATGTGGGCACTATTTACAAGAAAAGTTTTGAAGACATTTATAGGAGTATTTAAAAAAAAGTATAAGTCTGTAGAAGGACCCTGATATTCAGAACTCTGATCTCAAAAATACGTTTTTGGGGAGCACCTGGGTGGCTCTGTTGGTTAAGGGTCTGACTTGATTTCGGCCTCAGGTCATGATTTCATGATTTGTGGGTTAAAGCCCCCTGTGGGGTTCTGTGCTGACAGCTCAGGGCCTGTATCAGATTCTCTGTCTCTCTGCCCTTCTCCCTCTCGTTCTCCCTCTCTTTCAAAATAAATAAGTAAACTTTAAAAAACAACCTTTTTTTGGGTATCAGAATCAAGGTTAACATATTGTTATTATAATTACTGTTATTATTAGAGGAAGAGAATGCATGTGAATGTGCAGGGGAGGAGCAGAGAGAGAGACAGACAGACAGACAGGCAGACAGAGAATCCCAAGTAGGCTTCACGCAGATTGTGTGGCTCAGTCTCATAACCGTGAGATACCTGAGCCAAAATCAAGTGTCTACATTTAACTGATTGAGCCACCTACATCCTCCTAACAGACAACCCTAAAATTATTTTTTAATCAGGGGCATCTGGGTGGCTCAATTGGTTAAGCATCTGGCTCACGTCATGATCTCACAGTTCGTGGGATTGAGCCCTGTGTTGGGCTGTGTGCTGACAGCTCAGAGCCTGGAGCCTGCTTCAGATTTTTGTCTCATTCTCTCTCTGCCCTTCTTCTTGTGCTTTGTCTGTCTCTGTCTCTCAAAAATAAATGTTAAAAAAAAAAAAAAAAGGAAAAAAGTTAGAATTACCTTTTAGTCAGTTTAATAAACCTTTTTTATACTTTATTGATAAATTCATTTGATTTCAGTTTTTCCTGCCTTCATTGTCTCAGTATTTGAACTCTGTTTTTCTGAATAGGAAATAAATATTCAGCATCTAATACATACAGAAAAAAATAACATATAGGATGAAACTACTTAGGATTTGGGAAATAGTGGAATAAAAATAACAGCATTCTATAAAGTTATGTTATTTCATCTTAAATCTTTAAAAACTGAATTAGGCAGTAATTAGAATGTTTTGTTGGCTGTATCCATTCCTTTTGTGGTAATAAAGATGATCCAGATGCTTGGTTTAGATACAGTGATAGGTTCCTGGGAAGTGGAAGTGGTTGTAACATGTAACTGATGGTTATAATTGTTACTATGGACCTTAGGACTCTTGCTCACATAAGATTTAAGTCTTTTGTTTTTCTAAAATACTTGACAGATTGAAAGGGCAGAATTGTAAATTTCTAGGGTTCTACAAATTTTGTTTTTGCCTCTTCTGTGTTACTTGCTCTTTCTTGTGACCACACCATGTATGAAATAAGTTTTCTGGACCCATAGCTCCTATATATCTTCTTCAGTTGGCTGTATTATGTCGATAATTCATTATTAACCAAATAATGAGGTATGTTATCAGATTTAAAAACAGTAACTTAAAGGAAATTAATTTAAATCTTTTAACTATTTATGATACTCTATGTAGACTAGTTTTTAAAAACAAGCACACAAAAACCTTTGGGCTCTTAAATGTTTATACTCCTAGCAGAAATTAAAATTTAGTATACCCTTTTAAAAAGAAGTTAATTTTGAATGATTAAATATAGTTCATCTCTGTCATCATGGAGTATGTACAGAATGTTTGAAGTGAAATGTAATTAGTACACAATTAGCCAAAGGTAGTAAGGATTCTGGTTATTTCATTGTTGCGTATATAAAGTGACAGAGGGATTTTAATTAAATAATCTTGCAGCCACCAGTCTTTCTTGTACTTAGTTGTTTGTTTACATTATAAAAATGATATGGAAAATTGTGGTAATTACAGGATTCATTGAATTCATGACCTGAAGATGACCTGGTGACTAAAGTATACAGCTTTATTTGCATACCTCTTTACAAACTGCTAATGTAGGAGAATAAAGGAAAATTACCCATTTTACCAAAATAGATACATTTTCCAGATTTAATTTTTTAAACTTTTCCCTTTCCATACAGAATTTGTGAACTTAGAGATCAAAAAGAAATGTGTAGCATGGAAAGTAAGCAACTGCCATTAGTGTTTTGCTGTATAATCTCCTAAATTTTTCCCCATGCTTAAACAACATACCTATTGTTATGAAAATTTAGTTTTTATGGCTATGTTAGTGTATTTTAGAGTTCAAATAGAATATTTTGAGGAAGTCTGTTTTGTGTTTGAGAAAAGAAAGCACTTTGGAAACATTGCATATAATGAGCAAGCAATGGGGCTAAAAATATAATTGCCTCAAATATGCAAAGTATCATGAGTAACATACAATATTTAAGCCAAAGGAACAAAAAAGACTGGAATTGGTATTTTGAAGAGGCTGGGTCATTGTTTCTAATGGTTATCTTTTAGGTATCTTACTTGAATTTCAATAATGAAGTTACTAAAAGTTAATATGCTTAAATTTTTTGAAGACTTAGATTGTTTAGCTTAGTTATTCTTTAAAGGTAAGATTCTAAATGTTATCAAGATATGTTGGAATAAAGTTCAGACATTACATTATATTTGTCTTTATTACATTTCTTGTAATTGTTATTGATTTGATAACTAATTTAAAATTTTGATTTCAGACTGAAAATATTCCTGTGGTTAGAAGACCTGACCGAAAAGATCTACTTGGATATCTCAACGGTGAAGCATGTGAGTAATTTTTAAATTGCTCCCACTCTTAAATAGCCATCGTTTCTCTCTCCCCTGTGAAATAAGAAGCAATGGGAAGAGAGTTTATATTTCCACTAAAAAATTAACCTGCTAGCAGCTATGTGCACGTACTCTCTTTTCTTTCCTGTTATGGTGAGTAACACCATATGGTATGGTCTTCACCCCAAGACCCGTCACCACTTCCATTTCCTTCCACACTCTCAAAGTCTCTGCCTTTGTAAATTATTGCTTCTGTCTTGCATCATCATCTTTCTCTTTTCCTCTGCATCATTCCCTTTAAAGTGCATACTGTGAGACGTCTCATTTAAAAATGGTTTTTTGACCCCCTCCATTCCTGCTATCTACCATACCATTTGTTTTTTCCTTTTTATTGGAAAATTCTTTGTGACAGTTGTGTGATGTCACTGCTTCCCTCTTAAATCCACTCCAGTTTGGCTATCCTGCTCATATCCCACCACAATCACTGTTGTGAGGTCAACACTAACTTAAGGGTTACTTATTCCTTTGGTCTCTCATACCCATATCTTGTTTGGTCTCTCAACAGAATTAGATAGTGTTGAATGCTTCCTTTTGGAAAACCTTTCTTCACTTGGCATTTGGGGCAGCAGATTCTTTTGGTCTCTTTCTATTCATTGTCCATCTCATTTTCTTTTGCTAGCTTCCTCATATTCATCCTGTTCCTAAGTTCCAAATTATAAATCCACTCTCCACATCATCTTTCCTTGGATATTTAATAGGCATCTGAAATTCAACATATCTGAAATAGAATGCCGATTTCCTCTTTTCCCTCCTCCCCTCAAACAAAATAGGTCTGATTTCTCAGTGTTCCCATCTCAGTAAATGGCGTTCCATTCATGTAGTTGCTGAGGCCAGAAACCCTGGGGAAATCTTTGATTACTTTTTTCTCACATCTCATTGTGTGAGCAAGTCCTTTTCTTTAACTTTAAAAGCATGAGTTTCTTTTTTTTTGTTTTAATATTTTTTTTATTTATTTCTAGGAGAGGGAGAGAGAGAGACCGCATGAGCAGGGGAGGGTCAGAGAGAGAGGGAGATACAGACTCTGAAATAGGCTCCAGGCTCTGAGCTGGCAGTCAGCACAGAGCCCGACGTGGGGCTTGAACCCACGAACCGCGAGATCATGACCTAAGCGAAAGTCGGATGCTTAACCGACTAAGCCACCCAGGCGCCCCTAAAAGCATGAGTTTCTTAACTATTCTACCCTCACTGTGTTCCATCCTTCCCCGTTAGACTTAAATAGCCTTTTTACAGGTGCCTACTCTGTATTTTCTAGTATAGTCTTCGCCTACTCACTAGAGTGACCTGTTTTGGAAAATATATACAAACTTGATTGTGTTACTTACCTGCTCAAGGCCATCCTGTGGCTTCCCGTCACATTTAGCATAAAGCTCACACTCCTCATCCTGACCTGTGTGATTTTGCTTCTGCCTCAATGTCTGTGGCCTCATCTGCTTCCAGCCTTCCTTTGCTCACAGTCCAGTCTTATTGATTCTTTTAACTATCCCAACTTTTCAAGCCTTTGTACTTGGTATTTTCTCTGTGTTCAGTTGTTTCTCTACCTTGTCACAGGTCTTCTTACCACCTTAATCTGTGCTTTAACGTTCTGTCAGAAAGAACTTACCACTCTAAAAAAGAAAATAGCATTGTTTTTCCACATACATCTAATGTGTATAGTATCTTCCTAATTTATATTTGTCAAATCCCTTACATTGACTTGAAATTATATATTGGCTTATTAATATATTTGTCTACTCTATTAGAGGGTAAACTCTAAGGGGGCAGGTAGTTGTTAAATACCCAGCATTTAGAACAGTGGTTAATAGTAGGTGGTTACCGGTATAAATGAGTAATCGTTAATTTGCTGTCTTAAAGAATATGAACAAATTGGTATAAGTTGGTACAATTGGTAGAATATAAATTGGTGAGTATGAATTAATTGATATAATCACATGATAGTATGAATAAATCAACAGGAGACTGTTTGGTTTTAACCTTCCTTTGGGGTGTTTACTACCTTTAAGTCATTAACACCTGTCTTGTCACTTACTGCATTCCATGACTTTAACAGTAATACTGATTTGCATAGAATCTCTTGCATAATGGGAAGACCATGAGCAAGAGTATTATCTTTCTGTACTGTCCTCTGAACATTCAGTAAGCACTTATTGAGTGGTTATTCTTAAAGTAGTGCAATTGCTGGGTCATAGGGTGGTTCTCTTTTTAACTTTTTGAGGAACTTATGCAGTTTTCCAGAGTGGTTGCACCAGCTTGCATTTCCACCACCAGTGCAAGAGGGTTCCCCTTTCTCTGCGTCCTCTCCAATATCTGTTGTTTCCTGAGTTGTTAATTTTCACCATTCTGACAGGTGTGAGGTGGTATCTCATTGTGGTTTAGGTTTGCATTTTCCTGATGATAAGTGATGTTGAACTTTTTCGTATGTCTGTTACCCATTTGTATGTCTTTTTTGGAGAAAAGTTTGTTCATGTCTTCTGCCCATTTCTTAACTGGATTATTTAGTTTTTGGGTGTTGAGTTTGAGAAGTTCTTTTTATAGATTTGGGATACTAGCACTTTATACAATATTTCATTTGCAAATATCTTCTCCCATTCTGTAGGCTGCCTTTTAAAAAGTTTTTTTGATTCCTTTGCTGTGCAGAAGCTTTTTATCTTGATGAGGTCCCAGTAGTTGATGTTTGCTTTTGTTTCCCTTGCCTCCTGAGATGTGTCTAGTAAGAAGTTGCTATGGCCAAGGTCAAAGAAATTGCTGCCTGTGTTCTCCTCTAGGATTTTGATGTTTTCCTGTCTCACATTTAGGTCTTTCATCCATTTTGAGTGTATTTTTGTGTACGGTGTAAGAAAGTGGTCCAGTTTCATTATGATCTCGTTTTCCAACACCATTTGTTGAGACTTTTTTCCATTGGTTATTCTTTCCTGCTTTGTTGAAGATTAGTTGACCATAGAGTTGTGGGTACAGTTCTGGGTTCTCTATTCTGTTCCATCGATCTGTGTGTTTTTGTGCTAGTACCATACTGTCTTGATGATTACAGCTTTGTAATACAGCTTAAGTCTGGAATTGTGACACTTTCCACTTTGCTTTTATATTTCTTCCTCATTAGTTTGTCTACTTGGGATGTTTTCTGGTTCCATACACATTTTAGGATTGTTTGTTCTAGTTCAGAATTCTGGTGCTATTTTGATAGGCATTGCATTGAATATGTAGATTGCTTTGGGTGGTATAGACATTTTAACATTTACCTGTTTTTCCAATCCATGAGCATGGAATATTTTTTTCGTTTCTCTGTATTTTCTTCAGTTTTTCATAAGTGTTTTGTAGTTTTCAGAGTACCAGTCTTTTACATCTTTGGTTAGGTTTATTCCTAGTTATTTTCTGGTTTTTGATGCAATCGTACACGGGGTCAATTCCTTGATTTCTCTTTCTGCTGATCCATTGTTGGTGCATAGAAATGTAATAGATTGCTGTATGTTGAATTTATATCCCGTTACTTTGCTGAATTCATTTATCAGTTCTAGCAAATTTTTGATGGAGTCTTTCGGGTTTTCTGTATAAAGTATCATGTCCTTCTATGAACTGTGAAGTTTGACTTCTTCCTTGCTGGTTTGGGTGCCTTTAATTTTTTTTTGGTTGTCTGATTGCTTAGGGTAGGACTTCTAGTACTATGTTCAACAACAGTTGTGAGAATGGACATTTCTGTCGTGTTCCTGACCTTTGGGGAAAAGCTCTCAGGTTTTTCTCATCGAGAATGATGTTAGCTATGGGTCTTTTTTGTGTATGGCCTTTATGATATTGAAGTGTGTTCCTTCTGTCCCTACTTTCTTGAGGGTTTTTATTAAGAAAGGATGCTGTATTTTGTCAAATGCTTTTTCTGCATCTATTGAGAGGATCATGTGGTTTTTATCCTTTCTTTCATTAATGTGGTGTATCATGTAGTTTGATTTGTGAATATTGAGCCAGTCTTGCAGCCCAGTAATAAATCCCACTTAATCACAGTGAATACTTTTTCTAATGTACTGTTGGATTTGATTTGGTGGTATCTTGTTGAGAATTTTTGCATCCATGTTCATCAGGGATATTGGTCTGTCATTCTTTTAGTGAGGTCTTTGTCTGGTTTTAGAATCAAGATAATGGTGGCCTCATAGAATGAGTTTGGAGATTTTCCTTCCATTTCTATTTTTTGAAAGAATAGGTATTAACTCTTTAAATGTTTGGTAGAATTCCCCTGGGAGGCCATCCTATTCTGGACTCTTGTTTGTTGGAAGATTTTTGATTACAGATTCAGTTTCTTTGCTGGTTATGGGTCTGTTCAAAATTTGTTTTAATTTATTTTTTCTTAATTTTTATTAAAAAAATTTTTTTTTAATTTACTTATTTTTGAGAGAGACATACACAGAGTGTGAGCACGGGAGGGACAGAGAGAGAGGGAGAAACAGTCTGAAGCAGGCTCCAAGCTCCGAGTTGTTAGCACAGAGCCCAATGCAGGGCCCAAACCCATGAACTGCAAGATCATGACCTGAGCCGAAGACGGCCACTTAACCGACTGAGCTATCCAGGCACCCCTTTTTTTTAATTAAAAAATTTTTTTTTATTATTGAGAGAGTGCCAGCGGGGGGAGAGACAGAAAGAGGAGGAGACAGAAGATCTGAAGTGGGGGCTCTGTGCTTACAGTGGAGAGCCCAAACTAAGTCTCGGACTCACGAACAGGGAGATCATGACCTGAGCCGAGGTCAGACACTCCACCAACTGAGCCACCCAGGCGCCTTGTCTATTCAAATTTTCTATTTCTTTTTCAGTCTTGGTAGTTTATATGTTTCTAGGAATTTATCCATTTCTTCCAGATTGTCCTATTTGTTGGCATATAATTGTTCATAATATTTTCTTATAATTGCTTGTATTTCTGCAGTGGTGGTTGTGATCTCTCCTCTTTCATTCATGATTTTGTTTATTTGAGTCCTCTTTTTTTTGATAAATCTGGTTGGGGTTTTCAGTTTTGTTAATTCTTTGAAAGAACCAGTTCCTATTATGTTGATAATGCTATGTAGCTTTAAAAAGAAAGAATGCACCACGTATCAGTATGTTAGAGCTCTTTTGTTAGGATAAAAAGGAAAAGGTCAGGATAGTGTATATAATATGCTATCCTTTCTGTTAAAACAGAGGAAGGGGACACATAGGTGGCTCAGTTAGTTAAGCATCTAACTCATGGTTTTGGCTAAGATTGTGATCTCACAGTTTCTGGGATTGAGTCCCATATTGGGCTCTGCCCTGATAGCACAGAACCTGCTTGGGATTCTCTCCTTTCTCTCTTGCCGCATCCCCCCCGCCCCGGCCCAGTAAATAAATAAACATTTAAAAATTTTAAAAAGAGGGGCAAATAAAAGTCTAAGATTGTATTTCTTGAATCTACAGTAAGAACTTCTAGAAAGATACTCAAGAGTATCTTGATAGTAAATAGTCATGTAGGGTGGTGGGAACTAAGTGGATGGGAGTGGTACACCCTTTTGTTAGTTTCATTATTTTCAACCATTTACAATTTATTTATTTATTTTAATATTTTTTATTTTTATTTCTAGGAGAGAGAGAGAGACAGCGTGAGCAGGGGAGGGTCAGAGAGAGAGGGAGTCACAGACTGCAACAGGCTCCAGGATCTGAGCTGGCAGTCAGCACAGAGCCCGACACGGGGCTCGAACCCACGAACCGCGAGATCACGACCTAAGCGAAAGTCGGACGCTTAACCGACTAAGCCACCCAGGCGCCCCAACCATTCACAATTTAAATGACTTAATTTAAAAAGTAATTGTAGGGGCGCCTGGGTGGCTCATTTGGTTAAACGTCTGACTTCAGCTCAGGTCAAGATCTCACAGTTCCTGAGTTCAAGTCCCACATTGGGCTCTGTACTGACAGCTTGGAGCCTGGAGCCTGCTTTGGATTCTGTGTCTCCCTCTCTCTCTGCCACTTCCTTGCTCACACTTTATCTGTCTCTCAAAAATAAACAAATGTTAATTTAAAAATTAATTTAAAAAAGGTATATGCAGTTTTTTGTTTTTTACCAATTGTGAATAACTAAAATTTACGTTTTTAAAGTGAATACTAACTTAAAAGCCTTTTCTTTTACGTATATGTGTATGTATTTACATTCAGATACATTTTATGTGCATGTGTAGTACTGGAGTATATGTTCTTTGAAGTGACCAGTTAATTTCAGTTATTATCACAGTAATTTGTCAGCTGAGTTGTTAAAAATAATTTGTCTTTTAAAGACTTTTAAACATAGATTGATCTTTTATAATAAAATGTTTTACAGAGCTGCTTTAAAACTTTTTTCCCCTCAGGAAATTACCGTATGTAAAGTAAGAAATAACAAATATTGAACATTTTATTTGTAGTAGTGTCTAGTATATGTGTTCAAATATTGAGCTTCTCATCTAAATCTTTTTAAATCTTCAGCAACGTCGGCAAGCATAGACAGAAGTGCCCCTCTAGAAATAGGTCTTCAGCGATCTACCCAAGGTATGTTTTGCTGTGTATTTATATTGAACTTTAAAAAACTTATTCCAAAACTATACAGTTACTTTTTTTTTTTCCCCCTTAAAGTCAAACGAGCTGCAGACGAAGTTTTAGCAGAAGCAAAGAAACCACGAATTGAGGTAATGGAACTTTATTTTAAATGTGAATTGGAGTGTACAAAATACATTGTATTTGAATAAAAAGTCTTTTTCATAATAGTCCTAAGAGTTTTTATCTGGAAAAATTATTGTAGTATTATGAATGTTTGATTAATAGTAGTTTGAGTTACAGTTTAAGGTCTTTTACATACTATGTGATGGACAGATCACTTTATTTTTCTTTGTTTATTGACGCAAGTATTCGGCTTCATCAGGAGTTGGGAGATTTCTTCTGTGAAAGTCCAGATAGTAAATATTTTAGGCTTTTTGGGCCATTTAGTTTCTGTCCAACTATTCCAGCCTGCTATCATAGTGTGAAAGCAGGCATAAGCAATACATAAATGAACTGACAGGGCTGTATTCCAATAAAATTTTATAAAACAGATGGTGAGTCTACCTTTGGGTTGTAGTTTGCCTATCCCTGAAATAAGATGATTGTGAGAATTTGCTGTACTCTTTTTTTTTTTTTTTAATGTTTGTTTATTTTTGAGTGGGAGAGAGACCAGGTGTGAGCAGGGAAGGGCACAAAGAGGGAGACACAGAATCCGAAGCAGGCTCCAGACTCTGAGCTGTCAGCACAGATCCAGATGTGGGGCTTGAAGTCACAAACTGTGAGATCATGGCCTGAGCCGAAGTCGGACTCTTAACCAACTGAGCCAACCAGGTTCCCCTAGAAGATGCCTTTTTTTTTTTTTTAAGAACTATGAACAAGAAGTGCTTATAGTTACTTCTTAAAATAGCTATGTATGAGGTTGCTTATTTTTTGTAGTATTAAAAACACTTTTTTAAAAAACGATTAATTTTTAGAGAGACAGTGTGAGTGGGAGAGGGGCAGAAAGAGAGGGAGACACGAAATCCAAAGCAGGCTCCAGACTCTGAGCTGTCAGCACAGAACTCATTAACCTCGAGATCATGACCTGAGCTGAAGTCAGATGCCTAACTAACTGACTGAGCCACCCAGGCACCTTGTAGTATTTTACAGCCAGCAGTAGAATGCTAATATTGGTAAATAAAGATAGTTCACATGAAATAGAAACTGTATAAGAAATGCAGTTATCTTTAGAAAGAAGAGTTGAACAGCTACCATACTGTATAAGATAATTAAGCCTTAGAAATTTTAAGTATACAAGTATGAGACTTGTATTTACATTATTTAACAAGTCCCAGATCAGTTACATATAAAACCCCATGCAAATGGAAGATTATGTACGAGAGATACATTTAAAATCTGAGAAATGAGTAACAATATCAGTTAACAATATAGGAAATAATACTTGTAGTCATCACTAATTTAACATTACTAGAAAACCGTAAATCTCCTTTTCACACTTGCATAAAAAGCAAATAGTTGTACCTTTTGCCTACTACATAAACAGCAAAGCATCCACAGGTAAGAATAAAAATGTGACTGTTAAAGGGACAGGGTTGTTGATGTGTATGCTTTGTATAAACATTGACGAAATTTCGTGCTAAAACAGTGTAATTTTAATCAATTAATTTTAAAACAATGTGATTTTAATTAAGCAAACTCTGAGACATGGACTTGATGTTTTAGTTAATGATAGTAATGTTAATTAGCTCATTTTTCCTACTCTGCTCTGGGTAATGTTTTGTACACTTTCTGTATATTAACTCATGTAATCCACTACCAAAAACTCCTGAAGTTGTCAGTATGGTGCATGTTATCAATGAGCAAACACCTCAGAACAAGTTACTTCCTGAGGTTCATAGAACCAGGAATAGAGCCCAGACAACCTGGCTCCCAGCCATCACACTGTATATACTGACTACAAATTTTGCAGCAGTAAAATGAAAATTTCTACCTGTTCTCTCTTTATGAAAGAAGGTTGTAATCCATTATGAACAAAACGAGTGAATTTAGACATACTAATTACTTGGAAAAACCTGAAATTTAGAGTTTAATTATTTGAAAAGCAATTGAACATACCAGAAATGCTGATTTGCTAGGATACTGTTAACTTGAAAAATCAGCAAGAAATAGCGTAATAAAATTCTTTCCAGAGTATTTATCAAGTTAAAAGAGTTACATAAATAGTTATGTTACATTAATTGTGTTTAGTTCAGCACATAAAATATTGGGAACCTGCAAGGCACTATGCTTAGAGAGAAACCTTGAGGGCAAAGATTCTGATCTGTTTAAAATCTAGACTACAGTTGTCTTTAAAATCAATAGTTTCCTAAGGAACTTGAGTAATTTGTGCTATTCCTTCATTACAGATGTCTAAAATTAATGCAGTTTGCTAAAATACTCTCTTTGTGTTCATATTAGTAATATGTCTGTTTTAAATGATAGGTTAATATAAGAGCATGAATTGAAGCAGAACATGTTTTTAGATCTCTTGAGTATGCTGATGCCTTTTATATAGTATCATATTTTGTTAGCCATAAACACTGGCTCTTTTCCTCACTTGTCTCATTTGTTGAATGTGGGCATTGAACTAGATCAAGTTTTGTTTTTAATGTTTTTATTTTTATTTTATTTTTTTATTAAAATGTTTTTAATGATTTATTATTAAAAAATTTTTTTTAATGTTTTATTTATTTCTGAGAGAGAGAGAGACAGCATGAACAGGGGAGGGTCAGAGAGAGAAAGGGAGACACAGAACCGGAAGCAGGCTCCAGACTCTGAGCTAGCCGTCAGCACAGAGCCCGACACGGGGCTCAAACCTGCGAACCATGAGATCATGACCTGAGCCAAAGTTGGATGCTTAACCAACTGAGCCACCCAGGTGCTCCAATGTTTTATTTATTTTTGAGAGAGAGGTAGAGACAGAGCGAGCAGGGGAGGGTCAGAGAGAGAGGGAGATATAGAATCCAAAGACAGGCTCTAGGATCTGAGCTGTCAGCACAGAGCCTGATGAGGAGCTCCAATCCATGAACCGCGATATCATGACCTGAGCTGAAGTTGGACACTCAGTCGACTGAACCACCCAGGCGCCCCTAATTTTTTTATTTTTGAGAGAGAGAGCACTTGGTGTGAGAGCAAGGTTGAGTGGGGGAGGGGGCAGAGACAGGAGACACAGAATCTGATGCAGGCTCCTCGCTCTGAGCTGTCAGTACAGAGCCGGCCGGATGCAGGGGTCGAAGTCATAAACCGTGAGATCATGACCTGAGCCAAAGTTGGACTCTTAACTGACTGAGCCACCCAGGTGCCCTGATGAAGTTTTTTGTTGTTGTTGTTGTTTTTTTAATGTTTTATTTATTTCTAGGAGAGAGAGAGAGAGAGCGTGAGCAGGGGAAGGTCAGAGAGAGAGGGAGTCACAGACTGAAACAGGCTCCAGGCTCTGAGCTGGCAGTCAGCACAGTGCCCGACGCGGGGCTCGAACCCACGAACCGCGAGATCATGACCTAAGCGAAAGTCGGACGCTTAACCGACTAAGCCACCCAGGCGCCCCAAGTTTTGTTTTTAAATGAACATATTTCAGATTAAATTTTACCTGAAATTCTAACATGCAGGTTAGAAAAAAGCTAAGCTACCAAGGTTAAATTCAGAGAAGTGGCCCATGGGTCACTCTGTAGGAAATGTCTAATGGTCCAAGGAACATACTTTGAAAACCATTAAAGTTTCACTTGTGGTAATCAGAAATGCTAATAGACTCATGACCTGAGGCAACAGATGCAAAAAACTAGCTCCAAAACAAAATTTTTGACTGTAGTGAAAGCTTTTCATAAAATTTACTAATAAATTTTCCTGAAGAGAAGGAATTTATTTGTGGTGTATCTTTGTGAGTAAAAGTAGCTGTGATACATTATGAGACGAACATTTAATCATGGAAAAAAGTTGCTGTGGAATGCCCAGGTGGCTCAATCAGTTAAGCATCCGACTCGTTAAAGTTTATTTATTTTGAAAGAGAGAACACAGTGGTGAAGGGGTAGAGAGGGAAGGAGAGGCAGAATCCCAAGCAGGCCCCGCATCCACAGCACGGGAGCCTGACTGGGGCTCAGACTCCTGCACTGTGAAGTCATGACCTGAGCCGAAAGCAAAAGTCCGATGCTTAACTGACTGAGCCACACAGACGCCCTTTAAGCGTCTGACTCTTGGTTTTGGCTCAGGTCGTGATCTCAGGCTTGGTGATATTGATCCCCACCCCATGTTGGGCTCCATCTGACAGGCTGATAGTGCTGTCTGCTTGGATTCTCTCTTGTCTCTCTGCCCTCCTTTACACCTTCTCTCCATCTCTCCCTCAAAATAAATAAATATTGAAAAGAGTTGCTGAAGTTCTTTGGTAAGCCTTTAATCTCTTCTACTCTTGTGTGATCCAACATTTACTTACTTACTAATTTTTTATTTTATTTGAGAAAGAGAGAGTGTGAGAGTGAGTTTGTGAACAGGGGAGGGGGCAGTGGGAGAGAGACTGGGTATCTTAAGTAGGCTCCGCACTCATCACAGAGCCTGGTGCAGGGCTTGATCCCACGACCTTGGGATCATGACCTGTTCAACCAAAATCCAGTAGTCAACCAACTGAGCCACCTAGGCACCCCACAACTGTTACTTATTATTGTTGTCCTTATGTAACTAAAAGTAATCTTAAAATTGAGTTGATTCAAGGCCAGTGATAAGTGGAAAGTTCTAGGCAGGAACTTATGTAAGGAAAAGTTACATGTAATTTTTTGTTGCTATTCTAAAAGTTGAATAAAGGGGCACCTGGGTGGTTCAGTCAGTTGAAAATCTAACGGGCTCAGGTCATGATCTTGCAGTTCATGATTTTGAGCCCCACATCGGGCACACTGCTGTCAGACTGTCAGCACAGAGCCTGCTTCAAATCCTCTGTCCCTCTCTCTTTCTGCCCTCCCCACTTGTACACAGTCTCTCTCAAAATAAATAAAAGTTAAATAAAAATTTAAAATATTCACTAACCAGTGATTATTTTCAGGATGAAGAGTGTGTGCGCCTTGATAAAGAGAGATTGGCTGCTCGTTTGGAGGGTCACAAAGAAGGGATTGTACAGACTGAACAGATTAGGTAAGATTTTCTTTAGTAGAAAGTGTTATGTAAGTGTATATGGAAAAGGAGATAATATGCAATCTACATTTACCTTTACTTACTGCATTTATTATGTGTTTCTGTGTCCTAAGTTTAAAAGATGTGTGGGCCTATTTTATGGTAGGAGAGATTGAAACCTAATGATGCTTTCTGGAAAGACTTCTTGGTTCTATTACCATATTGATCTTTCCTTCTTAAAATTACTCCATAAGCAAGCCACTCATTTATTTTGTGATCTTTTGTTGACTTATAGCAGAGGTCAGCAAACTTTTTTTGTGCATGACACAAATTAAATACTTTCGGCTTTGAAGGTAATGTGGAGTTTTTTGGTAACTATTTAATACTTGTGGTAGGGAAAGCAATCTGTGATTGCTTTCATTCATAAAAGAATTAGCATGGCTAGATATGGCCTGTGGTATTATTTTGTTGATCCCTGATTTTTAGTATAATTAGAATCCCTTCATAGTTTTTCCTTGGCACAATATAATGCTTTGGAAGTTCTATCCAAATGAAAAAGTTCAATGTGGATCTTTAAACGCTTTATTGAGGATGATTGGCTTAACAGTAAGCTGCACATATTTGAAGTGTAAGAGTTGATAAGCTTTTACATACATATACATCTGTGAAACCATCATAATCCAGATCATGAATGTAACATCACTGCTATACATTTTTTCTGTACCTTTATGATTCCACACTTTACCTATCCCTGCATCCTTCCCTCTCCAGGCTACCAGTGATCTGCTGATTGGTTTTTTATGGAGTTAAATATAAATGGAGTTATAAAGTATATACTCCTTTGGAGGTCTGGCCTCTTTTATTTAGCATAATTATTTTGAGATTCATCATGTTGCTGATGTGTCAATAGTTCATTCTTTTTTATTGCTGAGTAGTTCATTCTTTTCCAGTGGATAGGCATAACAGTTTGTTTTCCTAGGCAACTGTTTACGGACATTTTACATGTTGCTGTTTTTTGGCTATTACAGCTAAAGCTATGATCATTTGTGTACAAGTTTTTAATGGACATATGTTTTCAGTTTTACTGAGTAAATACCTAGGGGAGGAATGATTGAATCATGTAATGTTATAAATTTTCTTTTTAGGAAATCACCGAACTGTTCAGAGTGATTGTACCATTTCACATTTCTACCATGAATATATGAGTCTTACTTTTCTTCAGAGCCTTGCTAACACTTGGTGTGGTCAGGCTTTTTAAATTTAGTCATGCTAAAAGATATGAGATGGTATCTTATCTCATGACTAATGAAATTATGAGTATCTATTTGTGTGCTTATTTGCCATCTTTTATCATGTTTGGTGAAGGGTGTTCAAACTTTTGTCCATTTTTTTACTGGATTGGATTGTTTTCTTATTATTGGGTTTTGAAAGTTTGTTGTATGTTCTGGATAGAAGTCCTTTTTCAGACATGGGCTTTGCAGGTGTTTTTACCAGTCTGTGACTGTCTTTACATTCTCTAGCTACCTTTTGAAGAGCAGCTTGTTTGAATTTTTACGACAGCTCATTTATCAGTGTATTCTTTTGTAAATAGTCTTTTGGTGCTGTATCTAAGAAATCTTTGAGCAAAGTCACCTAAGACTATCTTGTATTTTCTTGTACAATTTTTGTTGTTGTTGTATAAATTTTTAATTTTAGGTTTTACATTCATTTATTTCTTTTCTTTTTTTTTTTTTAAGTTTTTTTTTTTATTTATTTCTAGAGAGAGAGAGTGAGCAGGGGAGGGTCAGAGAGAGAGGGAGTCACAGACTGAAACAGGCTCCAGGCTCTGAGCTGGCAGTCAGCACAGAGCCCGACGTGGGGCTCGAACCCACGAACCGTGAGATCATGACCTAAGCGAAAGTCGGACGCTTAACCGACTAAGCCACCCAGGCGCCCCAACATTTATTTATTTTCATTTATCATTATTTTATTTTTTTTAATGCTTATTTTTGACAGAGAGAGTGAGGGAGTGGGAGCGGGGCAGAGAGAGAGAGGGAGACCCAGAATCTGAAGCAGGCTCCAGGCTCTGAGCTGTCAGCACAGAGCCTGATGCAGGGCTTGAACTCACGAACTGTGAGATCATGACCTGAGCTGAAGTCGGAAGTTTAACCGACTGAGCCACCCAGATGCCTCTAGGTTTTACATTTAAGTCTGTGATCTACTTTAGTTAATTTTTTGTATGGAGTACACAGTATGGCTCAAAGTTCATTTATTTTTTATGATATAGGTATTAAAATTCGGTTTTGTGCCAGTTGTCCTAATAGTTTCAGCACTAGTGGTATCCAGTGAATTGTTTGCACTTTTGTAAAAAATTAGTTGTTCCTATGTAGGTTTGTTTCTGGACCCATTGTGTACTGTTTGTCTTTTTGCCAGTGACAAACTGTTTCTTTATAAGTTTTGAAATCAGATGGTGTTAGCTTTCCAACTTTGTTTTTCTGTTTCAAGGATGTTTTTGCTCTTTTAGGTTCTTTGCATTTATACATGAGTTTTGGGTTCCTACCAAAAAAAAAAAAAAAGCTTACTGGGATTTGATTGGGACTGCATTAAATCTGTAGACCAGTTTGGGGAAAATTGATATCTAAAAAATATTGAGTCTTCTGACTTTTGAACAAGATATATTTATTTCCCCATCTATTAATGGAGAGATATTTAGACCTTTATTTTAATGTTTCATGATTTTCTATACTGCTAGTATACTGCTAGTATAGAAATACAGTTGATTTGTGGGTATGGATCTTGTTTCCTGCAGTCATGTTAAACTCATTGATTAGTTCTTGTAACTTTTTTTATAGCTATCATTAGTTTTTCTATCTAGATAATCATGTTGTCTACATACTTTTGCATTGGCTAGACTCACTAATTGCTCACTAATCTGTTGAAGAAGCATTGAGGTTAGGTATTCTTGTTTTGTTCCTCATCTTAGGGGAAAGCAGTCTTTCACCATTAAGCGTTGCTTAGGTTTTTTTGTTAGATACCCTTCAACAGGTTGAGGAAGTATCTTTTTATTTCTAGTTTGCCAAAAGTTTATCAGAAAGAAATGTTAGCTATTGTCACATGCTTTTTCTGATTCTATTGAATTGATATATAGTTTTTCTTTTTTGTTAATATGGTAAATTAATGTTTTGATGTTTGCATTTTCATGGATAAACCCTACTTCATTATTTAAAAAAATTTTTTTTCAAGTTTATGTATTTTGAGAGGGAGAACAAGTGGAGGAGGGGCAGAGAGGAG
Source organism: Hyaena hyaena (assembly GCF_003009895.1). Lineage (NCBI taxonomy): Eukaryota > Metazoa > Chordata > Mammalia > Carnivora > Hyaenidae > Hyaena > Hyaena hyaena. The sequence continues at coordinate 490,365 of NW_024081253.1, read as the reverse complement.
AGACAGAATCCCAAGCAGGCTCTGTGGCAGCATCAGCACAGAGCCGGGGTGGGGCTTGAACTCACTAACTGAGATCATTACCTGAGCCGAGATCTAGAGTCAGGCACTTAACCAACTGTGCCACCCAGGCATCCTTCTACTTCATTATTTTATTGCTTATCTTGCTGCATAACAGATTAATCTGAAACATAGTGGCTTAAACAGCACACATTTATTTATTTATTTTTAAAGTTTATTATGAGAGTGAGTGAGCAGGGAGCAGGGGGAGGGAGAGAGAGAGATCCCAAGCAGGCCCTGCACTGTCAACATGGAGCCGATGTGGGGCTCTGACCCACGAACCATGGGATCATGACTTGAGCTGAAACCAAGAGGCAGATGTTTAACTGACTGAGCCACCCAAGCGCCCCACAAAACACATTTATTATCTTATAGTTTTTGTGGGTCAGGAATCTTGGAATGACTCTGCTTTAGGGCCTTTCACAATGTTGCAATTAAGGTGTTGACCAGGATTGTGTTCTCATGTATAGGCTTGATAGAAAGATATACTTCCAAGCACACTCATGTGGTTGTTGGCAGAATTTAGTTCCTTACAGGTTGTTAGTCTAGTGGACTCTCTTGGTTCTTTGCCACATTTGGTCTCTCCATGGAACATTTCATAGTATTACGTCTTGCTTCATCAGAGTGAGCAAGTAAGAGTGCAGGAGAGCTGTTAAGCAAGATAGAAAATTTTTGTAGTCAAATCTTGAGAGGGACACCCTGTTATTTGTACAGCATTCTAATTGTTAGAAGCAAGGTTTAGCCCACACATACACATAGGAAGGGGATAACACATGGGTGTGAATCCCAAGAGGTGGATATTGTTAATAACATTTCAATAGTTGCTTACCATGACTATGATGTATTCTTTTTATATATTATTGAACTATTAAAAATTTATATAGAAATTTTGTACCTATGTTCATGTAGTTTTCTTATGATGTCTTTGTCTTGTTTCTTAATCAAGGTAATTCCTATCAAGATAATCCAGCTCAGAATGAGTTGCAAAGTATTTCCTTTTCTTCAGTTTTCTGGAAAAGTTTGTTTAGAATTAGTTATTTCTTAACTGACTGAGCCACCCAAGCGTCCCTAGAATTAGTATTATTTCTTCCTGCATTTGGGAAAATTTATTAGTGAAGTAATCTGTAGTATAGTTTTACTTATTTTTACGTATTTCACATAAAATTTTCAACTATATCTTCAGTTTAATAGTTAATAGGTCTATTCTAGTCCTCTCTTTTTTCTCTCTCCCCTTTGAATGTTTCTTTGAAAGAATTTGTCCATTTCATCTACATTGTCCAATTTATTGGCGTAATGTTGTTCATAATGTCCTTATCTGATGTTTAGGACCTGTAGTGATGTCCCTTCTTTCATTCCTTGATATTAGCAATTGTGTGTTTCTGTTAGTTTTCGTATTGTCTGGCCAAAATTGATTCATTTTATTGATCTTTTCAAAGAACCAGACTGGGATTTTCCTCTTTAGTTTTTTTTTTCCTTCCTTTTTCATTCTTCAGTTTCTGCTCTGTTCTTTATGATTTACTTTGTTTTGGTTACTCTGGTTTTAATATGCTCTATTTTTTATAGTTTCTTAGAGGGAAATCAGTAACCTCAGCTTCCACTGTAAGTACTGCTTTAATGGCATCTCATATTTTGGTATGTTGTGTTTTCATTTTCATTCAGCTCAGAATTTCTCATCTCCCTTGTGATTTCTTAGACTCATGGTTTGTTTATAAGTGAGTTAGTTTCCAAATGGTTGGGGTTTCTAGAGATCTTTGTTACTTATTTCCAATCTATTCCAAAGTATGGTTGTACTTATATGATTTTGAATTCTTTGATAAGTATTAAAACTTGGTTTTTGGCCCCAAATAAGGTCTTTTCTGTAGGCACTTGAAAAGAATGTGTATTCTCCTGTTAATTTTGGAGTGTCTGGCAATGGTCAGAAAGGTCAACTTTGTAGGTAGTGTCAGTGAAGTCTTCTATACCTTATTTTCTGTCTTACTTGTATCATTATTGAGATAGAATTATTGAAATCTTTGGCTGTGGATTTGTCTACTTTTCTCTTGCATTTCTGTCAGATTTTTGTTCTCTGACTACTTTGAAGCTCTGTTACTAGGTGTAAATGTTTAGGGTTATGGTTTTTTTTTTTTAATGTTTTATTTATTTCTGAGAGAGAGACACACAGCATGAGCAGGGGAGGGTCAGAGAGAGAGGAAGACACAGAATCTGAAGCAGGCTGCAGGCTCTGAGCTAGCTGTCAGCACAGTGCAGGGCTTGAACCCACGAACCGTGAGATCATGCCCTGAGCAGAAATTGGACGCTTAACTGACTGAGCCATCCAGGTGCCCCAAGGGTTATGTTCTCTTGATGAATGAATCTTCTTATTGTAGAGTGACTTTTATCCTTAGCAGCATTTTTTGTTGAAAAATTTTACTTTTTCTTATAATTCACCTAGACACTTCTCCAGCTTTCTTTTGGCTTATGATAGCATAGTAAATCTTTTTTTCCTTTTCCTTTTCAAAAAGATGTAAAAAAACATAAAATTTATCATTGTAACTTATTTTTTAATTATTATTATTTAAAAAATTATCTTAAGTTTATTTGAGAGAGAGCAAGCAGAATAGAGACAGAGAGAGAAAGCAGAGAGAGAGAACCTCTGTGCCGACAGTGCAGAGCCCAATGTAGGTAGGGCTTGAATTCATGAACCGTGAGATCATGACCTGAGCTAAAATCAAGAGTTGGATGCTTAACTGACTAAGCCGCCCAGGTGCCCCTATTGTTGTAATTATTTTAAAGTGTGCAGTTCAGAGTCTTGAGTACTTTTATATTGTTGTGCAACCATGTCCATAAACACTCTTCTTCTTGAAAACTGGTATCATTTTACTTTTAACCTGTCTGTCTTTACAGTTTAAGTGCTTTTTTGTGTGTGTTTAGATCCTTTATACTTAATGTGATTATTGATACGGTTAATTTTAGTTCATTTTTCTTATTGTTTTTTATTGGTCTCTTTTTTGTCCTATTTTTGGGATGAATGATTATTTGTTGTAATTCTTTTTTTTCTTGTTGCATTTGGCTTATTAGTTATGTTTTGTTATTAGTGTTTGCTTTAGGGTTTTTTGTATGTGTGGTTTATAGCATCACAGTCTACCTGAAAGTGTTAGGCTACTTCATATACAAGTATGGATGCCTTAAAATACTTACACATGTGTTGTAAACATAGATATCCATATTCTTGTTTAAAGAGTTCTCTTTTAAAGAGATTTAAGTTAGAAAAAAAATTAATGTATTTATAGATGCCATTTCCATTATTCTTCATTTTTTTTTGTGCAGATCCTTTTAACCTATTTTTTCCATTCTTAAAGACTTCTTTTAACATTTCTTTTTGTGTAGACCTGCTGGTGATTAATTCTTCCAGTCTTTTTTTTTATACGCTTATTTATTTTTGAGAGACAGTGAGTGTGTGCATACAAAAGTGGGAGAGGGGCAAAGAGAGGAGCACAGAGGATCTTAAGAAGATCTCTGTGTCAGCACAGAGTCCCTGGCAGGGGCTCGAACTCACAGACCATGAGATCATGACCTGTGCTGAAGTCAGACACTTAACCAACTGAGCCACCCAGGTGCCCCTCAACTTTTTATTGGTAAAAAAGCTTTTATTTTGCTTTCTTTTTTAAGGAATTCTGACTGGATATAAAATTCTTAAGTTACATCTTTTTAAGTACAAGTCTTTGACTTAAGATGAGTTACATCTTGATAAACCTGTTGTAAGTAGAAAACACCATAAACCCGAAATGCATTTAATATGCCTAACCTATCAAATGTCATTGCTTAGCCTACACTACTTTAAATATGCCTAGAGCACTTTCATTAGCCTACAGTTTGGCAAAGTCATCTAATATGAAGCCCATTTTATAATAAAGTGTTGACTATTTCATGTAATGTATTGAATACTATACTGAAAGTATAAAATAGAATGGTTGTATCGGTACAGAATGATTTTAAGTGTATCAGTTATTTATCCTGGTGATTGCATGGCTGACTGAGAGCTGTGGCTTCCTGCCACTGCACTTATTACGATAGAGCCTCATATCACATACGACTAGCCTGCAGAAAGATGATAATTTGGAGTATGGTTTCTACTGAACGCATATGTCTTTTGCATCACATAAAGTTGAAAAATTGTAAGTTATTTACCATCATAAGTCAGGACCATCTGCACTTTCAAGACGTTGTACCACTGCCTTCTCAATTACATTGTTGCTCATGAGAAGTCTGCTGTCATCTGTGTTTTTTAAATTTTTTAATGAAATGTGTCTTTTTTTCCTCTGGCTACTTTAAAAGTTTTCTCTATTAATAGGTTTTGCACTGTTTAATTATCCCAAAACTTGGTGTTTTCCTCATGGTGTTTTCTTCATTGAGGTTTTTGAGCTTTTTGTTCATAATTTTTATTGAATTGAGAAAATTTCTGTTTCTTCAGATATTTGGGTTCTTTTTTTCTGTTCACTTGTCTAGTTTCTGTACTTGTGGCATTCACTGACCTTTTCTTCCGTGATTATATTTGTGATGTATTTGTAGTTTCCAACATTGTATTTTTTATCTCTAAAAGTTGGTTAAATATATACTTTATGTCTCTTTAATTTGTTGAATGTGTGGAATAGAGTAATTATAATTATTTTAATGTCTTTGCTAATCCTACATCTGTGTCCATTTATAATTGGTTTTGAATTTTTCTAAATTTTCTTTTGGGATACAGTTAAATCACTTGGAGATAGTTTGTTCCATTTGTATCTTGTTTTAAGATTTGTTATTTGAGCAGTGTTCACTTAGGATAATTATTCCCCACCCATTGCCTGTACAAGACCATTCAGAGTACCTACTGCCCCAGGGATGTGAGGTTTTCATTCTGCTTGTGGGAACAGGAACTAGTCTTCCCCCTCTGTGAACTCTGGGCATTGTTCCCTTTAATCCTGTTGGATGGTTTCTATACCCAATTATTATTTCCTCATATTCCTGTACTCCTGGAATACTGTGTACTTCAGTGTAGCTCTTTCTTCTCAGGTACTTAGGCCTATGAATTCCAGCCATTTTGGTTTTTTTGGACTCTCAGCTCCATTTCTCAAATCAGGTAATCCACTTAGTTTTGCCTGGATTTTCCTCCCTGTGCCATTTTTGGAAACTTTCAAAGGTATAAACTGCAGCATTCATAGGGCTCACTTTTTCTGGTTTTCATTTGTCAGAGATCATGGTCTCTTATTGCTTGATATCAGGTATTTAGTAAGTTACTGTTTAATGTATCTTTGATTGGTTTCAAAGCAGGAGGGTTATTTCAGTCCTTGCTCCTTCATTTTAGCTGGAAATAAAACTCCAATGTTTGAAAGTGCAATTCACATTTATTTATGATTTAGGAAAGTATTTAAATTTGATTCAAGATATGCTGGTATACTTTAGATCTTATGAAAAATTACACAGCATTCTAAAAATGAGTTAAATACCAGGTGCATATTGAGCATCTGCTGTAAAGTACCTTCATATCTTACATACATTAGTGTACTTTATAATACTACCATATTTAAACCTGTAGGAATTCCTATCCTTTTTCCAGATGTTGCTTAAACGTATTTCAAGATTGTCTTCTTGTGATTAGAGTTATAGTTTTAAAGTCAACTGTTAAGGTACTGAAACCCTTTTAAACTCTTTTCTCTCATTTTACATTGTAAAAAAAGACACAGAACTTATCTTCTTAATGAAATTTATACTGTTTTAAGTCTTTTCTTTTATAGTCTCCAAATATAGCCCGTTTGCTTTTTTGCCATTACTTGAAAATCACGTAAAGGAAGGAAAAAGAAAACTGCAAAATATGGTTTAATCTTTCAGATAGTAAAAGGAGTATATGATTATGTGGCTGGTATATAAAAGCCTCCATCACCTATAAAATGGGTATGTTTTACTTTATAACATATAAGTTTGAAACCTTGACATAAATTTCAAGGAAAAGCTAAGCTTTGAATTCTTTACAGAATGAATTTTTCTCTCACCACCCCCCCCCCTGCCCCCGGCAAGGTGACATGTGTTTGTGTATGATCTATAGTTTGTGTCGATAGGGAGGCATTGGCAATTAAAAGTCTGGGGAAAAAAAATGTTAAGAAAAGCACTTGTATTAATGGGTTCTGCCTTTTGTGGGAGGATGAGCTGAACACATGTGAAGATTTCTTTTGCATTGACCCTTCTAAGAAATTACTGATTTACTCATTGAGTGATATTTCTACATGGACTTTTTAATGTCTTAATGTGATTGATTATTAAATACCAAGTATGTAAGTTTTAGATAAGAAAATCTTAATTAGTGCCACTTAAGGCATTTTTACCAAGAACTTCTAAATGTAACAAAATATATTTATGATGTGCTCAAAAGATCCTTGCTGTAAAAATTTTAAAAGAAGAAATTACTTTCAGGTCTTTGTCTGAAGCTATGTCAGTGGAAAAAATTGCTGCAATCAAAGCCAAAATTATGGCTAAGAAAAGATCTACTATCAAGACTGATTTAGATGATGATATAACTGCCCTTAAACAGAGGAGTTTTGTGGATGCTGAGGTAGATGTGACACGAGATATTGTCAGCAGAGAGAGAGTATGGAGGACACGAACAACTATCTTACAGAGCACAGGAAAGGTAACTAAAGTATTTCACTCATTCATTAGAGTGAGTGTGGGTATCTAATCCATGATTGGTTATAGAATTGGCTAAAATTTGCTATTAGGAGCAATATTTAAGTTTTATGTCTGAAAGATCAATAATAATACAAATTTCTAAGTGGCCATATTTATTATACCATTCCAGTCTATAGTGATATTTGGTCACCAAAGAAGGTGATGAAATGTCTGAATCACAGTGAAAGCTCCTTGATTTACACGTCATTTGTAAATAAATCCAAAGAATAGCCCAGTTTTCTAGTTGATCAGATTTTTGGTTTACCGTAATGAACAGGGAATATTGATGGCCAGCTGTGTGGTCATTAATATCATTATTAATGTTTTTCCCCCCAAAGTAAAAACTTATGAAAGTCATCAGTCATTTGTTTATTTTATACTATAGATTCTGTTGTGTGGGTGTAGCAATATTTATTTTTATTAGTGGTGTTAGGTGGTTTTATTTTGTTTTTTTTTGGCTATAGAGTGTGGTTTTTTTCCCCCCTTCTCCTTTCCTTCTTTGTCTCCTCCTGTCTCATTTCATTACAAATAATGCATTAAAAAGATCCTTGCACATATACCTTTTTGCATTTATGTGTATACAGCAAAAGAATTAATTGCTAGAAGAAAATTTCTGGTTAATGGAGATGTATACTTTAAATTTTGAAAGATAACAATTTGAAAGATACTGGATATTTGGTTTTTTTTTTTTAATGTTTGTTTATATTTGAGAGAGAGAGACAGCATGACTGGGGGAGGGGTAGAGAGAGGGAGACCTAGAATCTGAAGCAGACTCCAGGCCCTAAGCTGTCAGCACAGAGCCTGACATGGGGCTCGAGCTCATAAACCGCGAAATCATGACCGAAGCCAGAGGCTTAACTGATTGAGCCACCCAGGCGCCCCACTTTTTTTTCTTAAACGTTCGAGAGGGAGAGAGCAGGTGCGCGCTCGCGCGCACGCACACACACACACCAGTGGAGGAGGGGCAGAGAGAGAGGGAAATAGGATCCAAAGTGGGCTCTGCGCTGACCACAGAGAACATGATGCAGGGCTCAAACACACAGACTACGAGATCATGACCTGATCTGAAACCAAGAGTCCAGGACTGAGCTACCTAGGTGGCCCTGGATGTTAGGTATCTTAATGGATCTCCATAAAGAGTGCATTGGTTCTGTTTGATATACACATTTCCATCTGTCTTTCTCTCCCCACCTCCCAATTTTCTCTTAAATATTAACTCCACTGATACACAGTTGTTAACAGTGGTGATTTGGTAAGGGAGTTTGCAGGAGTGTGTGAGATTGACAGTGAAAGCAAAATTTTAACATTGGTTTAGGTGGACTGTGCTTTATCTGCAGATTTTGGATTTTGGCCTTAAGTTTACTGTGCCATATTAGTAGGAATCAGGTTACTTAAACAGAATATATGAAGGAAAGTTTTTGTCCTTTTGTATTTTGAACATGTTTTACAAAGTACTTGGGGTCAAGATTAGGAATCATTCTCCAGGGCTTTGAGTTATATAGAGACCTCTGAAAATGTAAATAAACTTCAGTTTTTGTATTTATTATAAAGTGATCTGTTGATACTAATTTTCACTGCCTAATATGGTTAAAATCTGAATATTACAACCTGCTAATGTTCTACCATTGTTCATTATAGTAACCAAAAAGTTTGACTCTCCTAGCAAAGGTGAAACTTAGGTGCTATGCTCCATTTTACTTTTAGAGCAAACATTGAATTTTCGAGAAACTGAGATGAACAATTTTCTTTGAGCTCTAGGTGGCAGGATTTTCCCATCATTTCAGAACTTAGTGTTCTAATTTAATTTAGTGTTATTGCCACCACAGTATAATTTAAGAACTTAGTGGTTTAAGAATTGTTTGTTAGCTAGGTTTGTTTCTGTGAGTATTAACAATTTTAAAAACTAGAAGCAACTATTTTGGCTAATAGTTTTTCTCTATCCCATTTTGATCTTCTAACCACTAAAAACCCTTTTAGGTACTCTGAAAGGCCCTGTGATTTTATTTTATTTTGTTGTTATTGTTAATGTTTATTTATTTGGAGAGGGGGAGAGAGTGTGAGCAGTGGAGAGGCAGAGAGAGTGAGAGGGAGAATCCCAAGCAGGCTCTGTACCAGTGCCTCACAAACCATGATCTCATGACCTGAGCTTAAATCAAGAATCAGATGCTTAATCAGCTGAGCCACCCAGGTGCCCCAAGGCCCTATGATTTTAAATAGACCTTCATCATTCCAGAAATTAGTGCCTTCTTACTTTCCGAGTTTCTTGAATAAAAGGTTCAAGATGCCATGAGAAAAATAAGTATGTTACTTTATAGTTATATCATTATTCCAAGCACCCCCAAATAAAGCAACCTGGTTTTATAATGCCATTAAAAACATACTTTTAAACTTAAATAAATTAGTAGTGTTCCTTGTTGAAAAATTAATTGGAAGAGATCATTAAAAGGAAGATAATAATCATCTATAATTCTACCACACAGAAATAACTGATACTGTGGATTCTTCTAGAGTAAGTGCCCCTCACACAGTACTTTATTACTATTATTATTAAAGTAACGAGATGTGATTTTCAGATATTTTCAGTGATTTTCATAGTAGGATTAACAGTTTGCTTACATTTGTCACTGTGTTGGCCTTTGTACTGCTGGTGCAAACGCAGTGGTTGGTTAACTGCTGGCATCTTGGCATGAGTCAAGTTTTTACAAATCTTTTAGATGTACCTACGTGACTCAGTCAGTTGAGCAGCTGACTCTTGATTTTGGCTCAGGTCATGATCCCAGGGTCATGGGATTAAGCCCTGTGTGGGGCTCCAGGTTGAGCATGGCACCTGCTTAAGACTCTGTCTTCCTCTGCGCCTCTCCCCTCCTCTGTGTGCTCTCTCTCTCCCTCTTAAAAAAAAAAAAAAAAAAAAAAAAAATCTTTGAAAAGTGTACATTGACTCCTAACAAACAAGATTTCAAAACTTTCCATATCTCATCTAAATTGTAGCAACCTGAGATCAGTACTAGAGTTTCTTATACCTAGAAGAAGAGATAGTAGTTGATCTAAGAATTAAGAAACCTCTTTTGATAACAAATCTATCATTTTTATTTTAATGTTAACTTGTTTCCAGGGACATATTTCAAGAGATGCAGAATATGAATACATTTATAGCTAATTAAACAGTTTAAGTAAAATGAAAATAAATGAATAAACAATGTGTTTATAGTATTTGGTTTTTGGATCAGTTTTTTAGTAGTAGTAGTTTGATTTTTATTTATGTGTTACTAAACACTTCAGAATGATGTAGTAAGGAAGAACTGATAGGAAGAAAACAGTCTGAAACTGTTTATTAAGTAGACTTACTGTCTTTGAGTATTTAATTTTAAGTGGGCTAATTAAGATCCATTTATATTTTAGAATTTTTCCAAGAATATTTTTGCAATTCTTCAGTCTGTAAAAGCCAGAGAAGAAGGACGTGCACCTGAACAGCGACCAGCCCCAAACGCAGCACCTGTGGTGAGAATGTTTCCTTGCTTCTGGATTAATTTTAATGAAATGACTCTTGTATTATAATTTTGATTTAAAATTTTTTTAAAGTTTATTTTTGAGAGAGACAGAGACAGTGTGAGCAGAGGAAGAGCAGAGAGAGAGTATCCCAAGCAGGCTCCATGCTCTCAGCACAGAGCCCGATATGGGGCTCGAACCCCCAGAACTGTGAGGTCATGACATGAGGCGAAACCAAGAGTTGGATGCTTAACTGATTGAGCCATCCAGGTGCCCCTCAATATTGTAATTTTGAAAACATCTCATCTTAAAGTTTTTAAATCAGTAGCTTATAAACCTTTTGCTGCTTCAGCAATCCTGAAGGATATGAACATCTTCCCCACTATTAAAACTTACACAATGAGATAGCACTACACAAGTTAGAATGGCTCTTATCAAAAAGATGGGAAGTGTGAACAAGGATGTGGAGCAAAAGGAACCGTTATGCATTCCTGGTGGGAATGTAATTGGTGTCACCACTAGGGAATGGAAGTTCATCAAAAAATTAAAAATAGAATTATTGTATGAACCAGCAATCCTACTTCCAAGTATTTATTTGAAGAAAATGAAAACACTAACATGAAAAAATATATACATTTTCATTTTCATTGAAGCATTATATACTAAAGCCAAGATATGAAACAACCTAAGCGATCCTCAGTGGATAAATGGGTAAAGAAATTGTGTTATATACAAACAATGGAATATTTTTTAGCATAAAATAAAATGTAACTTTGACCTTTGTGACAGCATAGATTGGTCTAGAGGGTGTTATGTTTAAGCAAGATAAGTTAGAGAGAGACAAATACCTTATTCTCTCTTTTATATATGTGGAATCCGAAAACAAAACAAGTTTATAAATACAGGGGACAAACTGGTAGTTGCTAGAGGTGGGGGTGGGTGGGAGTGTGACAATAGATAAAGGGGGTCAAAAGATAAACCAACAACAGTAATTTTAAAAAACCCCAAGCAACCAAAACAAAAAAAAAAGTTCAGCAATAATTCTTAACTGGAGACATACTTAGGTTAGAATCTGAAAGGGGTAAATTAGTTGTAGAAAGTAATGTGCTTATTTATTGTTTCTTGGGAGAGTCATTAGCATTGTTAGAGATACAAATCCCTATTAACAGTCCACTCGGGGAGCTTTTTCTGAAATCATTCATATCTGACTTCTTGGTGCATATATTATGTTTCTCCTGATCACAAATCATTTGGTTCTTTCATTGTACTTTAGTTTTAGCCATTTGGGGGGTTGACTGTGTCACTCATTGAGTTGCCACTTAGGATTCTTCCAAAGTAAATATCACGAATGACCTATAGCCTGTATTTAAACTCAAACGTGCCCTTCGGTTTTGTTGATAATCCTTTGAGCTAATCGTATGATTCAACAAAAGATCAAAAATACAAATAAAATTGTTTTCATTTTATATAGTTTTTAAAAATATATTAAAATTTGAAAGCACTAATACAGCCTTAGCAAGATCTAGCAGTTTTGCTTGTTCATGAAATCATTGGTATTTAATTCTTTAGAGGTACTGGACTTTTGTGGGTATTTAGGTTACTACTTTGAGTTGACTTCCCAGCAAGTACTTAAATGCCTACTGTCTGTCAGGCAGTGTGCTAACAAAAATAGAAGTGACAGCTGCCCTCTTTGAGCTTAAAGTCTAGTAGAACAAACAGATGAGTAAAAATTCTTGTGAAACAACTGTTAGGGTGATAAAACACATGGTGCTTATAATTATGAATTGGTTAATGTTTTGAATGGCAATTGGTAGGAAACTTAGGTCAGATCTTAAAACAGTTAATCCTTGTGCTTGAGTTTTCTCTGTATTTCCATAATCATTAAGATATATACAAATTTTAATTCTGGCATTTAACTACAGAAGTATATACTTAGTGATAATCTTGAATGAACTGTCTTTTATCTGGATTAATACGTAGGGTAGTATCCTATTGTAACAAAATTAGGAGTATTTTAGTCTTTTGGAATACCATGGATTTGGGGAATATTTTGGGAATATTCCTTAAATATGCTTTTTTTTAATACTTATTTAAAAAATAACCTTGTTTTAGGTTATTATGGACTGTGAATTTTAGATAAAGTAGTTGTGAATTAAGTTTATATCATTAGACTGGCAACTTATTCTAAGTATTTTAACAAAATAACACCTTCACTTCACTCTCATCTTGTACATTTATATGGGTTTATTGTCATAGTTGTCATATTTTTTTAAGGATTAACAGTTTGGAAAATAATTTAGTTAAAAGTTTCTAAAATGTCAGTTCAGTAAACTTTGAATTAAATTTTTTTGTTAAAAACGATTCATAATTGGAGAAAATTTATTATTTCATAAAGAAATTAAAGTAATCACAATGTTAAGCACACCTATTTTCTTTCTACAGTTCCTAAGAGTGTTGCATTTTGTCTTGATACAAGTTTACTTGGAGTCCTTTGTTCTTGTCCCTTAGAGGAATGGTAATTATTTAGCAGTAAACATTGTCTTGAAAATAAGATTCATATGACTCCTCACTTTTGTCTTATTGGCTGTTTGTAAGAAAGAAAAGCTTAGAAGATAATATACTTGTTGTAGTTTTTATTCTGAGTTTTAAGTAGAAAGTTATAATCTTAACCTATAACTCCCAATTTTTCTACAGGATCCCACATTGCGTACCAAACAGCCTATCCCAGCTGCCTACAACAGATATGACCAGGAAAGATTCAAAGGAAAAGAAGGCAAGTTAACTTCATTTTTATATCTGCCTCACTGTGGTGGTGATGACTTGGTTAGGTAGTGTGGCCTGATGTTTACGAGCAGGTGTTGGCAAATATCTGCAGGCCAAATCTGGCCCAACATATATGATTATAAATAAATAAACTTTTGCTAAAACAGGGTGACATTTATTTATGTATTATATAGGATTCCTTGGTGCTGACAGAAATGTTGAGTTGTGACAGAGATTGTGTGGCTTGCAGAGCCTTAAAATACTATCTGGTCTTGTACAGAATAAATTTGCCAACCCCTGGTTAACAGCCTGGATTCTGGATCCAGATCGCCTGTATCACAGTTAACCTTTTGTGTGAATTTTGATAAATTAACTGCATTCTTGTTTCAGTTTCTTCTTGTGTTACATTGCAATACTAATAGTAGTAATGTCTATCTCTTAGCATTATTGTGGGGATTGAACTGGTTAATAAAGTCCCTAGAATAGGGACTGGTATATAATAAACTGTCTATAAATATTTGCTGTTATTAATATTCTGCTTTTCAAAGTTTAGATTGCAGGTTCTATATATCAAATCATACTTCTCAAATTGTAAATGTATACATTGCAAACTTGGAAAGCATAGATTGTAGTAACTATATAAGGACTTACTTTGTTATAGTCTACATGGTATACTGGCTAATGCAGTAGTGAACCATTTCTGTATTAGTGTGGTGGTTAGTGAAGTGGCACTAATGTCATTGTAATTTCATTTGAGACCTTCATTTATCTTGATTTAATTTGTGGGGGAGAAAAATGAGATAGAAGCAACTGTAAGTTTAACATTCATGATTTTTCTCTGTAAAATCTGAAATTTCCACTTAAGTTTTAGTAAAGGATATATTCCTTCTATATAGTGAATTTTGTGTGCTAACTTCATTTACATATGGGCATGTACTGTGAATACATGCTGTAGAAATACAGTGGTTCATTCTTTTATTCACTGCAGTGTTTTTCTTGAGGAATGATTATGTAAAGTAGGGTTTGGCAAATTACAACCCACAGACCAAATTTGATCCTTTTTGGGCCATATCAGGCTGTGCCCATTTGTTTACATATATTGTTGATCTTGCTTTTGTACTATAACTGCAAAATTTAGTAGTTTTGTGATAAGACATATAGCTTGCAATATGTAAAATATTTAATGTATAACTTTGTATAGAAAGATATATTGAGACTCTGTCCTGGAACCTTTATCACTATTTATGGCATTGTTTTTCTACAAATTATGTAACATATGCATATGATTGTAATATTGAAACTTTTTATAATTTAAGGCCTTCTCATGATACTATAAGTTTTTAGTGCTACTGTAATTGAGTATTAGGGTATATAATTTGGAGGTTATAAACTATTTTATTCAGTCTAATTTTTGATATTCCCAGCCAACTATATGACTATTGAACACAGTTGTAAATAGTCTTAACCAGCTGCTTCTACACAAAGGGCTGGCTGGTGTGTATTGAATATATTTTTGAGACTTAGTATCCCTTATAAAGTTTTTATCTTCAAGGTATGTAACTTAACTTTATATGTCTAGTAAGTTGGATGTTTTGTTACACTGTTTAACTTTCAGATTATAATTCAGATGATTACTATAGATTTACTATAGTAAACTGATCATGAAATTGATCACGAAATAAATAACGTCTAATCACAAACCCTCTTTCTTTATAGAAACGGAAGGCTTCAAAATTGACACTATGGGTACCTACCATGGTATGACGCTGAAATCTGTAACGGTAAGTCGCTTTGACTACAGAGGTTCTTTTGTTCCAGGCATTTTATGTGAGTAGCAGATGTTGAAGAAAATCTTTGTTCTCCATTATTTTTTATTTCAAGCATTTATCTTTAATGACTAATTGTACTGATAGATCTGTATGGTGATTTGCGGATATCCTCTTTTTGGTTTAACTGAGTAGTGTGTATAAATAAAAGCTGTTTTGATTAACTTGCAAGTAGGATGGATGCTACCTGGTTAGAGTGTTTAATGTCAGTGAGGAGTTACAAGGTCCAATTTGGGAGAGTTGTTTTCCATAATATCTTCTGTTTTTTAAAACTTAATGCCTTTTGCTCTTTAAGGAGACACTGTAATAATGGTTGATGTAATACTTACAAAATGTGTACTTGTCAGGACCAGGGTCTTAGGTGTACACAATTATAAACCTTTGGCTCACCTTTAGCAGACTTTCTTTTATATTTTTTTAACCCCCTAAAAATGGTTATTCTTGGGTGTTCTGACTAGGTTGTATTTAACACTTAATTTTTATTTAGTCAGTGATAGGATTTGATGATGTAGACCAGGAATTCTGTTAACCTGATTTTGCATATTTATATTATAGATTATTATACTTTAAAATACTGTGTGTGTGTATGTATACATATATTAGAGTACCTGTATATTTTAAAGCTAATACCAAATGTACTTTGTCTTTGTTTACAAATCATCAGATCTTTGAGGACTCAGTATGACATGGAATCATCATATATATTTGCTGTGATTTCTCAGAATTAAGATATATATTGTCATGCTTTTCCAGAGCAGATAGCAAATAAATGTGAAGAATGTGATATTAAAAGTTGACCTTTCTTTTTTCTTTTGTTTTTTTTCTGGACTTCAAATTGGAATTGAGTATTAGAGATTATGCTAATATATTTGTTTTTTAGTTGTTATCAGATTTGTTTTTGTATTATTGAAATTGTATGTGAGCTCATTGATTCATTTAACAAGTACTTATCGAGCACTTGTGTCAGACCCTGTTCTAGTTGTTGGGACTGTAACTGTGAATTAGACAGGGCTTCTGTAGAGAGAGTAGTCAGAGAGGCCTCTCTGAGTAGGTGACTGTTGAGCAGAGATCTTGCAGAAAAGCATTCTTTGAAAGACAGCTCAAGGGTCAAGATTGAGGCCCACTAGAGCAACAGCATGAAGGCTAGTGTCTCCATGGCCTAATGAATGAGGTGAAGGTGGTAAAAGAGTAGATACAGTCATCTTACAAGATCTGCCTAGTTCTTCCTGACTTCAAAATGTAGCTCATGGCTATAAAATGTTGCCTAAAAAAAAAAAATTTTTTTTTTAAGTTTATCTTGAGAGAAAGTGAGAGCACAAGCAGGTGAGGGGGCAGGGAGAAGGGGAGACAGAATCCCAAGTAGGCTTTGTGCTGATGCAGGGCCTGAACTCGCACACCCTAAGTTTATGACCTGAGCTGAGATCAAGAGTCAGACACTCAACCAACTGAGCTACTCAGGCACCCCTTAACTTAAATTTTTAAAAGATTCATTTATTGAGATTTTCTTGGGAATGGTCATTCCCTAATTGAATTATTGTGAACTGCAGTTGTTATCCTTAGGTAAACATCAGGGTAAGTTTTTTGTGGTGGTTGTCATTGTTTTAACTTTTTGTCTCTGAGACAATTGGTTTCATTACTGAGCTTCTGTGGACATAGTAAAATCAATGATAGTTTTTATAGTGATGTTCTTTATAGAACAGTTTTTCTGAAATCCAAGGATAGCTTCTTAATTAAACAGTCTGAGAATGTTAGAGCTCTGCTTTCTCATTAGGCTTTGCTTCTATATATACTTAAAAGAGACGCGAATTTAAACAAATTTATGGCGTTCGTTTTTACAGAAAAAAATCACATAAAGACATTGTGTAGGAATGCAATAAAAATACCAAAAATGGTCAAATTGCTAGTACTTTTCATAATTTAATACCCCATTGAATCTCTGTACTGTTTGTGACTTGATTTATTTTAGCAGTTGTTACAGAATACATGGAGAGGTTTGAACTTGAAAGTTCTGAAGTTGCTCTGATAATTGTTCCTTTTACTTGAATCTCAGTCTTATGCTTCCAATGTAATGTTTTTTCCTTGTCTTATTTCTTTCGGAATTATGAGCTTGTGAGTTTGACCAACTTTCTTATTCTCCAGTTAAGAAGATTTCTCTTGGGATATCCACCCAGATACACAAAGCAGTTAAATGTATGTTAAAGGGTTTGTTGCACAGGTATGACTTCCTTTCTAGTTTACATATGAGCTCATTTTAGCTACCTCTCTTTTTCAGGGTTTTGACACATTTAGTTGATCTACTAAAATTAAGACCAATCTACATTAGGATTGGTCTGCATATCTTTTAAATTCAAGACACTATATATATTAGATATAAGACTAAATTAACCACGTTATCAGATGGCTAGAAAATTTTTATGCAGTTGATTTTTTTTTTGTCTTCATTTGTTACAGAGAAAGGAGTATGTGTTTGAACAATAAAATTTCATAAGAATCATAAAATACTGATATTTATAAAAATTACGGCTCTGGCACATATTAATATTTGTTAATATTTTATGAAGAGAGTAATTTAGAGAAGTTCATTATAGGAATAGAAGCCCAGGTATATTTAAAGTTACAAGTTTGTATAGTTGAGTCAGGCCAAGAAAAACAGGCATAAGACATGGATGTTGGGTGGATGGAACTTGAAGGTGTTATGCTGAGCGAAGTAAGTCAGGCAGAGAAAGACATACACCATATGTTTTCACTTATAGGTGGATTAGGAGAAACTGAATGGCGGATCATGGGGGAGGAGAAGGCGAAGAATAGTTGAGGAGAGGGTGGGAGGCAAACCATGAGAGACTCTTGAATACTGAGAACAAACTGAGGGCTGATCGGGTGGGGGAGAGGGGAGAGGGGGTGATGGGCATAGAGGAGGACACTTGCTGGGATGAACATTGGGTGTTACATGGAAACCAACTTGACAAACTATGAAAGAAAAAAAAAAAGACATGGATGTTGGAATTGCTAAAGGACTTTTCCAAGTTGGGAGATTTTCCCCAAAATGTGTTAGTTGGGTTGTATAATGTTTAAGAAATACTAGATTAAACATTCTGTGGTATAGGAATCTCATCATTTTTAATATATGAATATGTAAATTGGGAGACAAGAATATGTACTCATTTCCAGACCTTTTTGCCCCTTTCCTCCCTCCTGTTGAGAATACTGAGAAGAGCTAGAGTTGCATAAGATTAGTTAAGTGAATCTGTCTTAGTAGTTTTGGGTTAGGAGTAGAAACCATTGGGTTGAGAATATTTACATGGGTTCCTTTTTTGAAAGGAGCCATCTTAGACTAGGAAAGTGCCACTTGACAGTGCTTTTCATTATATAGAAAATAAGAGGAAATGATGAAGATCGTTCTTTGTGGTGTAGTAGTAAAGAACTCATCTGTGGTTCCACTGGAGAGGGAATAAGAAGATAGGTTCACAGTTCACTGTTTTTATTTGTGAGGATTGGTAATTGAGAACTATTTCATTTTAGCCTTCCAGTCTAACTTGTTAATGTTTAGGTAGGAAGGTCACATACTCAGTTCCCTATTTATTCTTTATTATTTTCTTAGTTATTATTGAATATCACTCTAAATTACCTTGCTGTCTTCATTTTTGAGGAAACATTTTGCACTCTGAAATTGTGCAAATCCAAAGCTTTCCTTTAAGATTGTTGTTTGAATGGACTCCAACAGACATTGTAATTTTTTTAATATTTTAAGCCTTTTTTGGGAACCATTTTCCTGATAGTGAACGGAGATGGATGTTCAGTATCTACACAGAGATGTAATATCACTATCAACTTTGATTATTTAGAAGAACCCAAAATCATAATCTCTCCAAAGATAGTTACATATATATTTTTTTAAGTTTTTTCATTTTGAGACAGAGACAGTGCCAATGGGGGAGGGGCTGAGAGGAAGGGAGAGAGAGAGGGAGAATCCCAAGCAGGTCCCCACTGTCAGCACAGAGCCCCATGTGCGGCTTGAACTCATGAACTTTGTGATCATGACCAGAGCTGAAATCAAGAGTCAGACACTAGCTGACTGAGCCACCCTGGCGCCCCTACAAAGTTATATTCTTAAGCAGGAATGCGTATATTAGTAACCCACCAGCTCCTCTGTTGTATAAAATTTTCTTCATTCTCATTTAGTTGTTAATTGTTCCTTTCTGCTTGAAATGTTATGGGAGTACTATTGTAGCAGTAAGTAATGCTCTAGAGTTGTGTCTAGAGTCTAGGTCAGCAGAAGATGGAGACTACTGATTAAGACTTTCTTACTGGACACTCTTCTTTCCTTCCCTTCTTTTTCTTTGGCAAGTAATTTTTGAGTGCTTATGTAATGTTATTATGTAGATTTCAAGGGTGCCTATGGGAAAATTTCTTCCTAGAGTTAGATGCATCCTGTCTGTTTAGACATGCTAATGCACTGACATTGTATGCCTCTCAGCATACTCTCAGGATCATTCATTTTGCCAATCTAAATGTGGCCCCACATATGTTTTAGTAGGCATCAGTGTCCTTTAAATTTTTTATTTTATGCACTAAGATTTAAAAATAAAAGCATGTCACAAAGTCTGGATTTTCAGCTTCTTTTGAAAAGTCTTCTGGCATGACTGGGTACTGGGTCCACATCTTGTGACAGCAAGAGTCACGCTGATAGAAAGCAGTGGCTACCTTCTTTAGATGGGAATGTGTTCTGTAGGTTGCCCATAGGCCTCATTACTCTGTCGTCTTTGATCTGGTCATCTTGACTTATTTATACAGTTGACCCTTGAACAACACGGGGATTAGGAGTACTGACACACCCCATCCCCTGCATGCAGTTGAAAATTTGTGTATAACTTCTGATTCACCCAAATGAACTAATAGCCTACTGTTGATTGGATCCCTTATTGATAACAGTCTATTAACACATTTTGTGTGTTATATGTGTTATAACTATCTTAAAGTAAGCTAGAGAAAAAATGTTTAGAAGTAAGGAAGAGAAAATTTATGAACGTATTTATTTACTGTAAAAATTTACTATAAAAAAAAGCTACATATAAGTGCATTCATGCACCTCAAACCTGTGTTGTTCAAAGGTTTAACTGTACCACCTTCTTAGACCCTACTGGCCTTTCAGTTTGAAATTCTTGATCTAAATAAAGGTAGTGTTATCTTGTTAAAGAGAAGGTAGTAAGTTGAAAGCACATATGAAATAATATGTGAAATATGAAATATTTAAGTGTTTGAAGTCAGTCCTGGCTTTGAGTCCCTATTCTTCCATCCACTGTGCCACTAATTAAGGTGAGATTGTTTAACCTTTCTATGAGTAGTCTTGTTTTTATTTCATAATAAAGATAATAGAACTTAGATCAGAGTATTGTGAGGAGTAAAAGAGACCGTGTGTAAAGTGCTTAGCAAAAGGGGACTCAGTATAAATGATGGTTGCTTTTATTATGAATTTGTAACTATATATAATTTCAGTTTCAAGTAGGTGTAAATATAGGCAACTGTAGCTTCATTGGTGTATTTGCTATTATGTGTTTAATGATAACATGTTCATTAAAAGTTATGAAGACTATTTAAATATTATGAGAACTCTTTTCCTCTCTAGTTATTGGGATATTTTTACTGTGTCTGTGTATGTTTATTTTAGCATTATTTATCATGTGAGAAATTGCTGCAAAGAAGTTATCATACAGAGGGTGATAGCTAGGTTAGGCTTTTCTATCTACCCATTGAGGCTCATAAAAAGAAATGAGGGACACCTGGTTGGCTTAAGTTGGCAAACTATGCGACTCTTGATCTTAGGGTCATGAGTTCAAGCCTCACATTGGGCATAGAGCTTACTTAAAAAATGTTTTAAAAAATAAATGAAATTTATTTAGATTTAAATTATTTAATTTGTTCAAAAAGGATATTTGGGGAATAGGTGAAATGGGTGAAGGGGATTAAGAGGTAAAAACTTCCAGTTATAAAATAAGTAAGTCACAGAGATGAAAAGCATAGTTAGGGAATAGAGTCAGTATTGTAGTATGTTTATCATGATAAGCATTTAGTAATATATATAATTATCGAATCATTTTTTCATATTGAAAATGCTTTAATATATGTCAACTATACTTCAATTAAAATTTTAAAAATTAAACCAAAAACATAATAAGTATTGGGGATTTTAATATGTGGTCACAGAATTACAAGTAAGAATATTAGTTTTATAATTCCAAATTGTCTGCAATCTGATTTGGTTAGCCATATTATTCTGCTTGGATATTACATTGCACTTGACATAATTTTCGGAACTTGTTTACTATCTTAGTATTTCAGGGAACAGGGTGATTCTGTCCTGTCATTCTGAGCAATATAAAGGTGTACCCCCTAAGTGAAAGAAAACATTATTTAGTTTCTGTCAGTGACTCATTTTATGTCTTAAGCTTTTGAAAGTTAATTTTATATGTTTAGTACCTGTTACAATGAAGTAATACTTAAGTGTTAAAACATATTAATATTTTATACAATTTACTTAGATGTCTTTTTATAGACTTTTGTAAGAGTTCACCTAAATTCTCTGTACTCCCTCCTATCCCTTTTATAGTAGCTTTGCCCTAGTGTTTTTTCCTACATTTTTTTCTTTTTTTTTTTTAATATGCTCATTATAGATCTGGACTGTGTCTATATACATGGGAGATAAAGTACAAGAGAGATCTTCCTGTTATTATTTGTTGGCCTGTTTGTTGGAGCAAATTAGACATCAGTTTCATTTCATCTGAGAAATGGTATTATAATAACTTCCTCGGATTTGTTTTGAGGTCTACAAGTGTGCAGGTGTACCTTGTTCACGTTGTTTCAGTGCTGTTTGCTTGTAGCACTGAATTAATTGTAGTTATTGTGGAAATATTTTTATATTAGACATATGTAACATTTGTAACTCTTTATACTGAGTAATACAGAAAACAGTCTTCCCTTTTTTAAGTTGGGTAGTATTTAGACTGAACATTTATTTAGATGGTTGGCTATTAGTCTCCTTATGCTAATACCTTCTTGTGGTGAAAGATACTAAAGTCTCATTTATTTATCATAGCATAATCAACATTTGATTCTAATATAATTCCAGAAAAATGAATTATAAAAACATATTAATAGGTGTTAGGAACATTCAATGCATATAAAGTATGTTATTTTTATAATGTTTGTTATGTTTCTTTTAGTTTATGTGTTTTATTGAGCTTTATTGAAAACCCATTGTACAGTAGATAATACTTTTGGTGTAAGCTGATTTAGTTAAACTGCATTAATTTGGCTTTGCATTTCTTTACAGACTAATTATTGGTTTATCCAAAGTGTCTTAGAGATTGTAATAGTATCTAGATCTTTAAAATTAAGTTACTCATGACCATGTTTAATATCATGGTCACACAACTTCTGAGACTTATTTCTTAAAGAAGCATAGACCAAGTTAATGTTGGCACATATGTCAGAAGTAATCTAGAAACTGTTGGGTCATTTTTAATAACAATATTAATGTCACCTTTTTCCAGTGTTTTAATATTGATTAATGTAAGAACAGGAGAAAAATAGAAACCAGTTTGGAAATAACAGTATTTCATTAACAGCATGATAAAAATTTATACTATGAAATCTCAGTTTAATTACATAAAATCTTTTAATTGTAATTCCATGTATAATGCTATAGTTACTTATGACTCATGTACAGAAAAGCAAACTATTTTTTTTTTAAATATTCTGTTTTGGACATACTATAGTGTGGCTGTTTACTCTGATTTCTAGTTATCTTTATCAATACGGCTTTAATCCATTGAACATACTTCACCTTTAAATTCTAACTCCTTAACTATTTTTTTAGACTAAGCACCATTGTTGTATAACATAGACATGATTTTATTTTATATATTATATATTTCTCTTCATTATTTTGAGGAACAAAGGTTAATATTTAATATTTTCTTTCATTTCATAACAAATGATTTGAATCTGTTTATTCGTACAAAAAACTCTAGTATATTTAATGACATTTTATAATTGAGTATTTAGATATTTCTTAGATTGGTACTTTTCTGTTGGCTATTGTTGACTGAGTTTTAGTTTGCTGTATCACTTTCCAGGTCTACATATGTTGATTTAAAGCCTCAGTGAACTTCCAATCTTTTATATAAATATCTACATTTATTTTCTTTGTTGTTAGTATATTTGTCTTTATATTCATTGCATTTCTAGTTAGTTCACCCCCTTCCCTTCCCTCTCCCCAATCCTGCCAAACCTCATTTGATCTTTAATTCTAAGTTTTGATTTCTTTTCCAGGTCTTTTTCTTGATGGATGTTTCTTTTAGTGTTGTTCTTCTTGTCTTTCCTGCTTCTCATGTTCCTCTGTGAGTGACTGTTCCCATGTTTATTTTAATTACCTGTTTTTTAAACTCTTATTTACTTTTGGTCTGGACAAATCTTACTGTTTCAAAACTATGTTCTTTGAAATTTCAGAATGGTGCTTTGCTGTGAGTAACTTGAAGACATTCATTTGAAATGCTAAGGAATTAAAGCTTTTTTAATATTTTTATTTTTTATTTCATTGGAGATAAAAATCATAGCATAAAACTCAGGTAATTGGAATTGAAGTTGTCATTGAAAAAACATTTGTTCTTTGCATTTAGATTTTTGCAGTAGTGTATAAGGTCAAACAGTTATTTTGAAATCAAGTCAATTTAGTATTTTACAAATTTTTAAGTCAGAAATAACTGATTTACCAGAATCAGTTTAGACAGAATAACTGTCTACAGACAGTGAATTCTGGATACTACCAATCTAATGATTTACCTTCCTAAATTTGATAGATGCATCAGACTTGTAGTGTCTTTTTGTCATTTCTATTTTATATATGTGCTGCTATAGACATTCTCGAATTGAGTTTCGTATATATTTTAATACCACATTTGAGAATTAAAATTAAGCACTTTTTTTTTTACCTTTCAGAAGAATTTGAAGGCTTTTAGTTTTCTTTATTAAAAAAAACAAAATTCAGATTCTGATATGATTAAAATATAATTTGTCTTAAAAGGTTATATAAAATATTTAATTGTACTCAGGAATTGTTGAGTTTTAACATGGAGCTACACCATAATACCCAACCATTCTGATGGTAAATTTGTGGGTACCGTGTAATTCATCAAGAGCTTTGACATAGGGCCCCCTGGGTGGCTCAGTTGGTTAAGTGTCCGAATTCGGCTCAGGTCATGATCTCATGGTTCGTGGGTTCGACCCTGTCTTCAGATTCTGTATCTCCCTCTCTCTCTGACCCTCCCCTGCTCATGCTGTCTCTATCTCTCAAAAATAAATAAAACATTTTTAAAAAAAGAAAAAAAGAACTTTGATATATATTGTCACATTTTTTTCCCTCTACAAAAGTAGCTTTAACAGGAAAGATAAACATTAAAAGCCTAACTTATTTAAATAAATTTATTTTGGTAACATTTTTCCTTTATCTTGGTTAAATGTAAGATATATCATTAATCTAATATCTTCCAGTAAATTGGTAGATATTAAATTCTGGGAGATCCATGGTATACATGTGGTTTATTTTTGAACATTCTGAGTCATTAATATTTTTGAAGAATTTGTGTAATTTTATTTTTTAAAGCTTTAAACATCAGCATAAAAGTCATAGTATGGTAGATTTTACAAAAACATGCTTCATTATGGCATCCTGGTAGGATTACATTTACATTTTATATTGGAACCCTCATGTGGATTACTGAAGACTAGTCCATGGTCATATAGTCTGGTTCTAATTGCCTTAAGAATTTTTGCCAACAAATTTGTTATATAACAGATCAAAGTGTAATTAACTGCTGATGATGAACAGTGATGCAGAAGGTTATGCTCCCCTGGAAGATTAGTTGCATGGAGCCCAGGTTGCCTAATAGAGTGGCATTTCCTTATTAATTTTCTGTGGCCCAGAGAAAGGCTGAGAAACTGGGTAATAATAATGTACTGTGAGAGATTGATTTGTTATTCAAGCTTATGAGAGTAGCATTTGAAATGCTAAATGCTGATTTATTAATTTACACTGAGAAGCATAATTGCCAAGAACACTGGACACAGAACTTTTATATCTAGCACGTATATGTTCTCCGTGGAGAGAAGCTCATGGGAGATCATGGTATAATGAAAAGTTTGCACTATAAACACATATTACATTATATCCTCTGAACGTTGAATAGTATTAGAGTAAAACTGTTTGATGTTTGCATCTCTTTTATTTTTTATATTCTTATAAATCTTTAAAAAAAATGTTTAATGTTTTTTAACATGAGCCGATGCGGGGCTCAAACCCATGAACCATGAGATCATGACTTGAGCCGAAGTTGGACAACATTTAACCAACTGAGCCACCCAGGCACACCAGTTTGTTATATTTTTATAAAAAATTCAGTTAGACAAATTACTAGAACTATTTTCAGTAATAGGAGAAGGAAGCTAATTTTCTTTTACACATATAAATGTACACATACCCCACAAGCTCCCCTGACCCCTATAAATGCATGAATAATTCTGATAAAAATGTGCTTGAAATCTTCATTGGTACATTTAAACTAAGTATGCTAACATTTGTATTTGGTCTACAGTGAAAAACTTTTTTTAGGCTTTTATTTCTTTATGATGTATTGATTTTTGGTGCTTAGCCATTTAAAAAAAAAGTCTTTTAGTACAATATGAGTTTCACATATAAGCTCAGTTTTGCCTTGTAATTTTTTGGTTGAATTCATTAAGAAACAATTATCAAGTCTGTAGGGAAGGCTAATTTCCAAAACACTCAGTGTTTGTTATCTAAGCTGAACTCTTAAAACTTTTTTTGTGAAATTGTTTTTAATGAGTGCAGAGAAATGTAGAGTTTGGTAATTAATGTAAAGGAATTTGTATGGTTTAAGTGTGTTTTCATTATTGCCTTACATTTTCTATTATGTATGATTTGAAAGGTTTAAATGTAATGATTAATATTGAGGGTTGGCAGACATTTTCTATGAAGGGCCAGATAGTAAATATTTTAGACTTACAGGCAAAATAAAAAACTTTAGGGTAGGTACTTACATAACAGGAGATAAAACTACACAAATTTTTGATGACCAATATAATAATAATAAAAAATGAGTAAAATTTTGTGTGATACTGATCTGCTAATGAGAAGAATGGAATATATTTTGGTGGCATGAAAACATTTTGTGGTTCAAAGTTATGATTTTCTGTCACCAGCATTGTAAATGTCCATCTATTAAGACTGATCAGTAATGAAAGTTTATGGTGCTCGCTTCGGCAGCACATATACTAAAATTGGAACGATACAGAGAAGATTAGCATGGCCCCTGCGCAAGGATGACACGCAAATTCGTGAAGCGTTCCATATTTTTAGGGTGTTATGCTGAGCGAAATAAGTCAGGCAGAGAAGGACAAATACCATATGTTTGCACGTATAGGATTAGGAGGAACTTGACGGAGGACCAAGGGGGAGAAGAAGGGCGGAAATGGTGGGGGAAAGGGAGAGAGGCAAACCATGAGAGACTCTTGAATGCTGACAAAAACTGAGGACTGATGGATGTGGGGGGGAGGAGGGATGGGTA